>NW_027070250.1:244342-276196 GCF_002906115.3 Quercus suber
TTTTTTTTTTTTTTTTTTTTTTTTTTTTTTTTTTTTTTTTACTTATTACGAATTGCTTTTTTAATAAGAAAAATATTTAGATATATTAAAAAAAAATCTTGAGAATCAAATATATTCAACTTTCGTTGTTCATGTCCTTCAAAATAAATGGTTTCATTATTGATGCTATTTCCATTCAAGAATAGTTATACTTCTATTTATATTTTTCCACATTGACCTTGCATGTTGAAAGGAAAATAAATGCGATATTTACTATCAAATCTATCGTAGATGATTTTTTTGATTTAAAAAAAAAAAAAAGCCAAGTTTCATAAATGATTGAGTATGAATGTATAAATGTATCACAAATGATTGAGTATAAATGTATTAAGAAAAATTAATGTATATCTTTTCTTTTGATCATATATATATATATATATGAATATATAAAAAAAAAATTATATTTTGCACCTCAGAATTAAAGTTTAAATCTTCCATATCTTGAAAATAAAACAGTCAACGGTCACTTGATCTATACATGTTTGGCATTAGAGTTTGTTTGATGCTTATGACCCAAAATTAAAATCTGAAATTTTTAATTTTGAGAGATGTCATGTTGTTTGTTCATCTAAAAGATTGTTTGAGTGCTTTTTATTTTGTGCTTGTGTGTTTGGTTTTTTTTTTTTTTTTTTTTGACAACTCTAGTTGCTTTTTTAGAAAGAAAAATATTTGGATATATTCAAAAAAAAAAAAAATTCTTGAAAATTGGATGTATTCAACTTTCGATGTTCATGTCTTTCAAAATAAAAGGTTTCACTATTGATGCTATTTCCATTTAAAAATGGTTATACTTCTATATATATTTTTCTAATAAATTTTCCATGAGGTGCAAACTAACTGATTAAATGCTAAAGCTTTCATTTTTATGCAAAAAGAGTAGTATCTATGTCAATGCATATGGAAAAATAAGGTCTTCCAAGCTCATGGACAACTTGATCCGTCATTCTAGACCCGCATTAAGTAAAAACCAATAACCAATAGAATTTATGAGCTAGCATAACCAATGACTGTTGTCCAATGACTACGAACGCCAATCATTAAACGTGTCAAATGTTATAGAATCATAACCATCCCATTAATAGGGTCGTTAACAGTCGCTCAAAGGGAAAGTATATAATGCACTCCCACCAATACCGCCAAAATATGAAATGCATAAATCATTTCTCTTTCTTTCCAATTGGTCACTATTATCCAGAATTCTGAGTTTAACATCGGAGATCCATGCCCTTCTGCTCTAATCGCATTTCTTTGCAAGATAATTGGACAAGCCCTCGACAACTGCAAGTGGACAAGTAACTTACTCGGAAATTTGGTTTCATCACATGTGAAATTTTTTGCGAGACCAAATTTAGTTACACAATTATTTTTCACAAAATAGACAAACACAAAAACCTTATATCTATGGCACCATAAAATTCTTCATATGTAATGATATCCTACACACAACAATGAGATCTCACAGCCAAACACATGCACATAATAGTCACATACCCAACAGAAAAGAAGTCCAAATATGATTTCAAATAACACCAAGTATTTCACGATACACCCACCATTATACGTCGTCGTTGCTCTAGTCCATCTCTCTGATCAGTGTTTGCGTTTGGAGTTACCGTGAGTATACCAGATTCTAGATTTGATAGTATGATAGAGGATGGTCTTCTTGAAACACATTGGTGTGGCTGGGTAGGTAGAAAAATTATACTCCTCTATACTTTGGGACTACAATAACTTTGTATTCCTTATTTTCACATGAATAATAAATTTAATAAGTTGGATCAATTATTATATCAGATTAGTGAATATGACAATTATTATTCATAGTCTAATTAGGAATATTGTATAATTACTCTTGTACAAGTTGAAACTATGACAGAAAAGAGAAAGGAGATAAAGGGTATGTTTGATAACTATGTTGTCCCCTTATTTTCTGTTTTCAAAAATAATTTTCTATTTTTAAGACTAAAAAACTTATTTTACAACTCAAAATGGACAGAAAACAAAAATTGTTCTCAAAACTTAATTTGTGAAAGGAAACAGAAAATATGCCAAAAACTGTTTTCAGTACGCATTTGATTTAATGAATCTGTCTCATTTAATGAGTTAGTATTATAGTTCAAGTCCTAGTAATAACGTATTTTGTATTTTTTTAATTTTTTTTAAAAAACTATTTTTTTTTTTTAATTTCAGCTAACCAAACATTTTTTTATTTCAAAAATATAAGAAAATTGTTTTTTCTTTATATTCCCAAAAATAAGTTTTTGAAAATAGAAAACAAAAATTGTTACTAAACATAACCTAAGAGATTTTATGTCTTATCATTTTTCCACCTTTTATAAATTATTATTTTGATTTCAAAAAATATTGTTCAAAACAACATCATTTTTTTTTTTGGATTAACAATGAAAATTCGAGGAATTTGGGGGCTTAAATTGTAAGCTTTAAAATTCGATGGACCAATATAAGGAAAAAAAAAAAATTTAAACCCTCTTATAAAAAAAAATAAAAAAATTTAACCCAAATATGGAAATTTATACAAGATTTGCAGTGTCCCGATACATTTTCATTCTTATTCCATTTTCTTCTTCTTTCTTCCTTACCACAAGTGGGGCAGTTAGACAGTAGTAATTGTGAGTTTGGCAGTATCTAGTATCATTTTTTTAACAAAAATTGTATGTTTTTCTTTTCTGGAGTTTGTTGCAATTTTTTATTTTGTATTACGGGGATATACAAAACCGCACTCACCTAGGGTTTTCATTGGATAGGGATATACGTTACTTTCCTGCATGCTAAATATATATCAGCAGAGTTGTCCCATTGAGTTTCTTCAGTCCCCCATAGCCATTGATATCATTGCCTCACCCAACAAAAAACCCAACTCAGCCATGGATACCATTTCCTCACCTAACAAAACATCCAAATCAGAAATCAAGCAAACCTCCTTTGATGACCTCTCAAATGACCTGTTACTAGAAATCCTCCATAGACTTCCTCTAAAACCAGCGCATCGCTTCAAGTGCATTTCTAAGAGATGGGGCTATTTGATTTCTCGGCCCCAATTTGCTCAACGTTTTATCCAAAGAATGGAACTCTTGTTCCCATCACAATCACCGCCTTTCTCACTGTTCTTTCAGTGTTACTCTCCTGAACCATTTCCAATTGAGTTCAAACATTTTCAAAGGGACTCAAATTTTAGATCCTCCAACTTTTTCTTCAATTTTCTTCCTCCCAATCCAAAACCCACCGTTTACTTGGGATCGAGTAATGGATTGGTGTTGTGCTCCACAACAATCTTGTATCAAAAGGATTACTATGTTTGCAATCCACTCACCGGGAGTTGGGTCTTTCTTCCATGGCCCCCTTACTTTCAACAATATAACCTTGTTGGATTTGTATGCTATGCTTCCTATGATGACATGGACACCATTAATACTCGATTCAAGGTTGTGCGAGTCACTCCTGGTGATTTATATCAGGTATGTATCGACCATAGAAGCCATGGCTGCCCTGAATTTTTTTTAAATGTTATTAATGTGTATATAAATTTATACACGTTAATATAGAGGTGAAAATTTTTATATTTAGTTTCTCCAAAATTAAAAACTAACACTTCTATATCTAGAAAATATAACGGTCAACGGTCACTTGATCTGTACATGTTTGGCAATAGCGTTTAAACGGACAACGGTCTATGTTTGGCAATTTGTTTGATGTTTGGGATCGAAAAGCAAAAAAATTGAGACTTTCAATTTTGAGAGTGGACAACGGTCACTTCATCTTCTTCTTCATTGTAAAGAAACGGTCACTTGATCTATATGTGCTTGGCATTAAAGTTTCTTTGATGGGATCCAAAAGTTAAAATTTGAGACTATTAATTTTGGGAGAAGTTTCTTCTCAAAACAAATATATATATATATATATATATATATTGGGAGAAGTCATGCTGTTTGGTTCCATCTGAAAGATTGTTTGAGTGCTTTTTATTTTGTTCCTGTGTGTTTGATTTTTTTTTTTTTAACTTAATACTAATTGCTTTTATAGTTAAAAAAAATATATATATATATATATATAGATACATTTTTTTTTCTTTAATCGAATATATTCAACTTTTGTTATTCATGTCCTTCAAAATAAAAGGTTTCATTATTGATGTTATTTCCATTCAAGAATAGTTATTCTTCTATTTATATTTTTCTAATAAATTCGTTGACATTGCATGTTGAAAGAGAAATAAATGCGATATTTACTACCAAGTTTATTATAGATGATTTTTGTGATTTTAAAAAAAAAAAAAAAAGTCAAATTTCATAAATGTGTGAGTATGAATTTATAAATCTATTACAAGTGATTGAAAAGTATTGATAAACAATCATATCAAGAAAATAAAATGGTAAACGGTCACTTGATCTATACATGTTTAGCATTAGAGTGTGTTTGATGTTTGGGACCCAAAAGTAAAAAATTTGAGATTTTCATTTTTGAGAGTGGTCAACAATCACTTGATCTTCTTCTTCTTCTTCTCAAAGAAACGATCTGTTGATCTATATGTGTTTGGCATTGAAGTTTGTTTAATGGGATCCAGAAGTTAAAATTTGAGACTATTAATTTTGAGAGAAGTCATGTTGTTTGGTTCTATCTAAAAGATTGTTTGAGTGCTTTTTATTTTGTGCTTGTGTGTTTTATTTATTTTTATTTTTTTACTTTATGTTGTTTGCTTTTTTAGTAAGAAAAATATTTAGATTTTTTTTTCTTGAGAATCGAATATATTCAACTTTTGTTGTTCATGTCCTTCAGCATAAAAGGTTTCATTATTGATGCTATTTTCATTCAAGAATAGTTATACTTCTATTTATATTTTTCTAATAAATTCGTTGACATTGCATGTTGAAAGGAAAATAAATGCGACCTTTACTACCGAATTTATTTTAGATGATTTTTGTTATTTAAAAGAAAAATGTAAAATTTCATAAATGATTGAGTACGAATGTATAAATATATTACAAATGATTGAGAAGTATTAATAAACAATCAATTTATATCTGTTTTTGTTCATATGTATATGAAAGTTTACTACATAAAAAAAAAAAAAAAAAATTTATTTAACACCTCAACATTAAAGCTTAAATCATTCTATTGGGAAATTTAAATCCCGGTTGATGGAATTAATAAATTTTAAACCCAAGTTGTTAATTAGATTTGTTATAAATAAACTTTATTAAAACAAACAAACATCAATATTATGTCAATATCATGCACAACGAAATAGTAAATAAGACAAAAGATGATGACCTAAGAAAACCAATAAAACAAACTAGTTTTACAGTAAAAAATCTAGGGAGAAACCTTCCCGAAAAGTAATTCACTATAGTAAAAAGAAGTTTTAGATCTAGTACAAAACCTTTGTCCTTAAACTCTACAATCATCGTAGATGAACTTACAGCATAAACCTTCTACCGCTTCAAAACCTCTAGACTCTTCAATATATGAACGCCACCCTTTTGCATGAATCCCAATACATAACTAACTCCAGCAATTTGAAAATGTTGTTGGCTGTAATGTTCTTCACTTCATCAATAATGAAGATCAAAAAGTACTTAATTACAAAACCCTAAGATGCAAAAGACACAGTAACTTCTTGCAGAGAAAATAAGACACTAGGTCTTTCCCTTGGAAGACTGTTTGGAAGTCAAAAGTCCTCTCTAGAGTTGCTTTTTTTTGTGTGGACTGCAACTTTAGGGAATATTTTGACTATTGATAATCTTAGGAAATGGCAGATTTTGATTTTGGATTGGTGTTGTATGTGTAAGAGAAATGGGGAATCTATTGACCACCTTTTCATCCATTGCTTTATTGCTTTTGATTTATGGTCTATGGTGTTTACTCTGTTTGGCATTCATTGGGTTATGCCGAAAACAGTGGTGGATCTGTTGGCTTGTTGGCAAGGAAAGTTGGGGAGGCATTGGAATTCGGCTATTTGGATGGCTGTGCCCCATTGTTTGATGTGGTGCATTTGGAGGGAGAGGAATAACCGGCATTTTGAGGATTTAGAGAGATCAGTTGCAGATCTTAAACTCTTCTTCCTTAAAACTCTTCTGGATTGGGTTACAGTGTTTGGCTTTCGTTCTTTTTCTTCAGTCCGTGGTTTCATGGACTTTTGTACTTTATGCACTTAATCTATTTTTGTCCTTGATGTATACTTCCTGTATACGTAGGTGACACCCCTCTTCTTTTTTAATAGATTCTTATTACTTATCAAAAAAAATATATTTATATTTTCCTAAATCTACGAGAGGATGACGATAAGTTGATATGGTTGGTCTCTTTCAAAAAGTCATAGTTTTGAGGTTAAAAGCTATTAATAAGTTTTGAGAAAAGCTTTATATATGTCTAGGGTTGTGAGAAAAGAAACCCTGCACATGCATGTCAGCTAGGGCCAAAAATCAAATCTGAAAATTCTGATTTCATAGATCTTAACAGATTCAGCTTCTGTCAAGGTATCTGTTGAGTTTTAATGAACAGTTTTTCTTCACTTGTTTTTTAGTCCAATCTTCATGGTTTTAATACTTGACTTGAACTCTTATTTCTTGAAGTATTAAACCCATCCTAGATCTACCCAATTACAAGTAAAGTGCATTTTGTCAAAAGATTAGCCAATTACATAAAAAAAATGTCCTTAAAAATCTCCCCCTTTGACAATCCGTGACAAAACCGCAACAAAACAACTAATCATGAGAGAAATCTTAAATTACTTAACTCATAACCACTTGTTGTATTACAAAATAAATCTATCCCTACTACAAACTTTTGAAAAACTTTGCAAGAAAAAAGTTCACGGCATGATAGACTTTCACAACTTGTATTTCTAAAATACTTAAACAAATCTCATAAAGGCATCATGTGTGAAACAGAAATAAAGATTTTCTACATAAAGAAACATGCATATAAAGATAGAGAAGAAACAACACATGTAAAGATAAGTGAAGAAGACATACATATATATATATATATATCAAATATAAGCACATTGTATGTAAAAATGATCACAAGACCGATGTACAAAAAGCTAAAAGAAGTTCCTAAAACAATAAGGAGGTAAACACCCCCCCCCCTAACAAGATGAAATACAACTCCCCCTTACAAAGACATGTATTTCTTCCCCTAACATGCAAAATCTTAATAAGAAACCACATTTTCTCTCTCTTTTTGTCATGATTGACAAAGGGTACAAGAAGCTATAAAGCTTCACCCAAGAAATATAAAGATGATCTTAGATGATCAAGGGATACAAGGAATCCATATAAATGCATGAATGTAATGAAACAATATGTTATGGATGACAAGATAATAGAAAGATGCAAAACATGTGGAAAACAATGCATGCAAGAGTGTCACGACAAATCGAGAAACTGTCGAGCTACTATCGAGCTGGCAGAGAGCACATAAAATTACCTTGATAGATCGAGATATATGTCGAGAACCTATCGTGAAGCTACCCAAAAATCTCGATGGATCAAGGACCTATCAAGAATGTATCGAGCAGATGGAGAGCATAGAAATTTGGCTTGATGGATAGACCTAGCTATCGAAAAATTATCGAGGTCAAATCCAGAAATCTCGATAGAAGAAACTTGTGTTGAGCTACTATCGAGATGCTATCGAGAAGGTATCAAGCAGCTATCGAGAAGACAAAAGCAAGGTTTTTCAAGGGAGGAAAAACACACAAGATGAATGCAACAAGATAGCTACTCAAATAATCATCCAAACAGCATGTTAAGCACTCAAACACAACTCAAATCTAGATGTAAAGCATTCCTAGATCCACAAACACACTAAACAAGTCTAACCAATTTTATATTTCAAAAACAAGTTAAAACAGTTTAACAAGTATATATTAACACATGTATCCCTTGTGATGGCCAAAATATATTGTACTTGCACATGTATCAAGAGTAGCAAAGATTATGCATGTTATGTGTGACAATATAACAAGTGTGCACATGTTTCTCATATTATGACGATTTGAGATATGAGAACATCTAATACACTCACACTCAATCATAACTGTTTAATGAAAACTATCACTATCAAGGTACATCCTATAACTCTCACATCTCCTAGAAACATGCTTGCAACCATATTAAAAGCATTTTGATTCTTTTTGTTTTTATTTTTCTTTGCATATTTTTCTTTTAAGTATAGCATGCGTGGACATATAAGAGAGAAAAGAAACACCTAATTATGTAAGCCAAAACATCACAATTTTGCTATACCAAAGCACACAGATATTATACATGATTGGTGGGCTTTAATGGTGAGATGGTTATTTTCTCTTAGGATATTTTAGTTCTTCCCGTCAAAAAGAGTGATATGAGTATGAGATGTAAGAGACAATCTTAATCATACTCATCACAACCACAAGTCACAAACCTCACTTGCGTAGTTGTGCATTGAGATACTTATCTAAGTTACAAGAAAGTTTAGAAACTTTGTTTCAATGGCCTTCAAAGGTACACAAGTACCAACATACACAAACACACACACTTTTTTTTTTCTCTTTTTTTTTTTTTTTTTTGAAAAATAAACAACAACAACAACAACAACTAAAATACTAAACAACCAAACAAAAACAGACAAACAACATGAAAGCATGAAAGAAAGATGCAGATGCATGAAAGCATGAAAGAAAGATGCATATGCATGAAAGCACGATTCCAAAACCAGATAAGAATCAAGCAAAGAGAGTCCTACTTTAAATGGAAAGAATTAAAGTAGAGGACAACAGAAAAGACAATTAAGTCTTAAGCTCCTTTCTCACCCATACAGCGCAAGTCTTTGGTCGTGAAAATGAAAAGACACATATCCTAGTATGTCTATTAAAGGACATAGAAGAATTAGAATTCTCCTAAAATTAAGTTAAGAAGTTCAAATCTTTTAATAATTCTCCAAACAAAGGTGTTGAACCTTGAGAGGGAACCTGTAACCATTTGGACACTTGCTTTTGAGGATACAACTTAAAGCAATTAGGATGAATGTATCAAGAAACAGCAAAATGGTGACAAACATAAGTAGTTTTGGAACTACTCGGCATCCTAGAAGGAGGTCTAACCTTAGAGGTTGATGGAGACCTCAACTTAGGACAATTTGGCCTAATATGACCAACAATATGACAAATGGGGACAATTTTAGATTTTTCTTTCATCCTAGGAGAAGTTTTAGACATAGCTTTAGAAACTTCAGCGTTAACATCAGAATTTTTACCTTTGTCTATCCTAGCCAAATTAGCCTTCAACTCTTCATTATTCCTTTTAAATGGAAGGATGTGAACACTTTTTTCCTTTAAGTTAGGCTCAACAAGAAGTTTGGCACTAGTTAATTTTTCAACTTCAATTTTAAATTCAACTAGTTGCTTTTCCAAACTCTTAATTTTTTCCTCTTGAGATGAAATTTGGTTTTTAAAATTCTCGTTCAAATTATTGGCTTCATTCAATTTTGCAATCAAATCATCTCTTTTTTAAGTTTGACCTTTTTAAAATTACTTTTTAATTTTGTAGAACATTTAAGAGATTTCATACAAAAATTATAAAACTTGCAATAGACATCTTGAATATTGTCATCATTAATCAACACAAGATCACGCAAATCAACACAATCAAGAGTTTCCATGATAACAGGGATCAAGGATCACACTCAAGAAATTAATCCAATCGGAGTGTACTTACTCTGGTACCACTTGTTAGGAAATTTAGAACTCGGTTAATAGAATTAACAAGTTTTAAACTCAAGTTGTTAATTAGATTTATTATTAATAAATCTTGTTAAAACAAACAAACATCACTATCATGTACAGCGAAATAGTAAATAAGACAAGATATGATGACACAAGAAAACTAATGAAACAAACTAGTTTCACAGTAAAAAACCTATGGGGAAATCTTCCCGAAAAACAATTCACTATAGTAGAGAGAAGTTTCAGATCTAGTACAAAACTTTGTCCCTAGACTCTACAATCTTCATAGATGAACTTACAGTAGAAACCTTCTACCACTTCAAAACCTCTGAACTTTTCAATATATGAACACTATCCTTTTGCATGGATCTCAGTACGTGATTAACTTCAGCAACTCGAAAATATTGTTGGCTGCAAAATTCTTCACTTCATCAACAATAAAGATTAAGAAATACTTGGTTACAAAATTCTAAGGCGCAAAAAATGCGGTAACTTCTTGCAGAGAGAATAAGGCACTAGGTCACTTTCTGCATATGTTCTCCTTGTATAACAGCCTTTAAAATAAGTCTTATATATGTCTAGGGTTGTGAGAAAAGAAACCCTACACATGCATGTTAACTAGAGCCAAAAATCAGATCTGAAAATTCTGATTTCGTAGATCTCGACATATTCAACTTCTGTCGAGCTTCTATCAAATTTCGTTCTTAAATCTTGTTAGATACTATTTCCGTCAAGGTATTGATCGAGTTTTAATGAACAGTTTTTCTTCACTTGTTTCTTGATCCAATCTTCATGAATTTATTACTTGACTTGAACTCTTGTTTCTTGAGGTACTAAACACATCCTAAATCTAGCCAATTATAAGTAAAGTGCATTTTATTAAAGGATTAATCAATTACATAAAATATGTCCTTAACACTTTCGTATCAAGAAAATAAAATGGTTATCTGTCACTTGATCTATTCTTGTTTGGCATTAGAGTTTGTTTGATGTTAGGGACCCAAAATTAAAATTTTGATTCTTTTAATTATGAGAGATGTCGAGTTGTTTGGTTCCATATAAAAGATTGTTTAAGTACTTTTTATCTTGTGCTTGAGTGTTTGGATTTTTTTTTTTTTTTTTTTTTTTTACTTGACAGCACTAATTGCGATATTTGCTACCGAAGCTATCATAGATAATTTTTGTGATTTAAAAAAAGTCAAGTTTCATAAATGATTGAATATCACAAATGATATAGAGTAAATGTATTAAGAAGCAGTCATTTTATATCTATTTTTTACATCAAAAAATTCATGTATAGCACCTCAAAATTAAAGTTTAAACCTTCCATATCTGGAAAATACAATAATCACTTGATATTTGTGTTTGCCATTATAGTATACTTGGTTGATGTTTGGGACCCAGAGTTAAAAGTTTGAAACTTTGGGTTTCGAGAGATGCCATAGTGTTTGGTTTCATCTAAAGAATTGTTTGAGTGTTTTTTATATTTTGCCTCTGTGTTGTGCTATTTTTTTTTTGTTTTTTACTTGACAACACTAATTGATCTTTTAGTACAAAGAGTATTAGACATATAGTAATAATAAATATGACTTTCAACTTTTATTTTCTATGCTATTTTATTTATTGCATAGTTCAACTTCTATTTATTCTTGTAGTTTTTATTGCAACTATGATTTTTCTAATGGAATTTTTTAATTTTGTACATTGAAAATGAAATTATTGTGACATTTACTACTAAATCAATAATAAAATTTTTTTCTTTTTTTTTTAAAGTCAAGTTTCATAATATATCACAAATGATTAAGAAGAAATGTATTAAGAAATAATCATTTTAAATATTTTCTCTTGTTCACATGTGTGTCTATATATATATATATATATTTTTTTTTTTTTTTTTTTTTTTTGTTCTTTTACTAATTGGTTTTTATTAAAAAAATTGGCTATATAATGATTATAAATATGATTTTTTTTTCTTTCATTGTTCATGTTATATAAATTATAGAATGGTTGTACTTTTATTTTCTCTTCCAATTTTTACTCACAAACAAACATTTTTAGTCATACATATTGCCTAAACTAGGTTTCTAATAACGGATTATTGGATTTCATATATTGAAAGGGAAATCACTGCAATATTTCCAACCAAATTAAATCATAAATGATTTTTTTTTTTTTTAAATTTAAAAGAACATCAAATTTCATAATACATCATAAATGATTGAGTAGAAATATACTTATATATTTTCTTCTTTTTTGTTGAAAACTTATATCTATCGTTTATATTTTTTTTTTAATATTGAATAAATGTTAGTTTCACGTTCTAAGCTACATGCAAGCTTTGGCATCAAACTTTTCAAGAATTGGATTTTCACCATTGAAGTTAATTATGAAACAAACACTTTCGGTCATAGTTGTTTTCAAAGTTAGGTTTCGCGTAACCAATTTTTTGATTTTATACCTTAAAAGGGTAAGTGTTGTCACATTTACAACCAAATCAATCATAGGTGAATTTTTTTTTTTTTTTTTATTTAAAAGAATCTCAAGTTCATCATAAATGATTGAGTAAAAACGCAATTATATCTTTTCTTTTTCTTTTCTTTTTCTATTTTCTTTTTAGAAAATTTTATATTTTGTTAATATTAATTGGCCCCCTAACTTTTCATGTTTCTTATATATCCTTAAATTTGTTTGATTTTTATTATTTGTTGTTACTTTGACTCTCTCATTCGAGAAATTTTAGTTCCAGCCCAGGCTAGTTTTATTTTTCACATATTTATTTAGTTTTAAATTCTAGTATATTTCTCATTTCTGAATGGGTTTTTTTTAAAATGCTTTGGCCTCCCAAAGATACGAGCTGGTCAACTCTGTGTGGAGATATTCAGTTCCGACACTAGTGAATGGAAAAAACTGATAGTGCACTGTGAAGGTCTTCAAGATGTGGCTGATGTTACCATGTTTCAGACACACTCAATTCTTGCCCACAATGATGTCATGCATTGGGTGAACCATTACAGTGGAAAGATTCTTGCTTGTGATCCTAATGATGAACATGGTAAATGTCGTCTCATTGATCTTCCAAATGACCATGATGGAATGTATCAACACAAATGCTTATCAGTGTGACAAGGGCGTCTGCAGTGCCTGATTATATGTGAAGAGGTATGTCAACATATGATTCACCGATGGGAATTCCTCGAGGACGAGGACTACATTGCTGGGAAATGGTCCTTGGTGGCAAGGATTCCTGTGTGCAAAAGTAATCAGCCATTGAGAGTGATAGCTATTCACCCAGTTGATCCAATGATCTTATATTTGCGGAAGTCAAAACGCATTGTCTTGTTGAATGGACACACTGAAGAAACGGATGTGGTTCATTATTTTGCTGAGGATCAATTTGGATGTTATGACGCTATGATAAATGCCTTCCGGTTTGAACTTCAGTGGTGGCCAACCCCAGTTCCAGAATTGCATAAAGGTACACTCTTAATACATATTATATACTATTAAAAAAATGTTTACTATCATATATATAGAGAAGTGATTACACACAGGTGTACAAACAATTGAAATCGTGAGTTAAATACATGATTTTCAAGTTAAAAATTATGTTTTCATCTCACGATTTTAGTTTTTGCTCACCTACATGTCTGTACACGCTAATGTGCAACAAGTATTTGCTATATATATGCATGTGTGTCTCTCTCTTCATCTCTTAGTTGCCAAAACTTAAAGAACTCAGAGAGAAAGTTCGAGCTAGAGAGGGAGAAGAAGACTTACAGAAATGAGGAAAGGCTCCTCGAACAGGCTTTTTATGCTGGAGAGGGACGCTGGTTGGGTTGGAGGTTTGAACGGATTCAGAGTATATGCGCCAGAGTTCTTGAATGCAAAAGTAAGGAGGCAAATCGGTTCAAATGAGTATCTATATCCTCAATTAAAGACAACCAGGCGGAGTTCCCCGCCCATAAAGGCAGAAAATCTCCACCGACTGATTACCATCACACCGTTGAACGTGGGGAGTATGGAGCCACCAGAATTTAATGTGGGTGCGCGCCGTATATCGAGGCGCCAGAAACGTACATTGGGCAGGTGAAAAGTCTCCAACGCTGACGTAGGCTAAAATTGGGCAAGCCATGACGAAGGCTCAAGGATATCAAAATCCTCCTCCTCGTCCGAGGATACGGATAGCAGGATTTTAAGGGGCTATTGTGGGGCCTGAGAATTTGGCAACCCCGGCTCACTTTGCACCCAGCCCAGGGCCCATGCCGAGGAGGAGGAAATGCCCTAGGACGAAGTGTGAAAGTCTAAATTGTCCAGGAACCTTGCTGAGGACGACCTTGTCCTCGACAAACCGAGACTATGGGATTAGGAAGTAACGGGCCACCTAAAGTAGCCTTCCAGGGCATCTAAAGAGAAGGAACAAGTACAACGTGCCAGCCAAGGGAGCATGGTGGAGGAGCAAGTCCATGATGAACTGTCACCTCCACATTAAATGCGCACAACCAATGTTCTTGCCGCATTAATGAGGGAATAACCCCTGGGCAGCACCTCCTCGGTTACTGCGAATCACAGGAAGTTTGGTAAAGCGACTGATGAGACAAGTTGTCAGGGGAAGGCATGGATGATCAACAAATGGAGGAAAGGGATCGTTGGAGGAGGATTATATAAAAAGGGGAGAAACAGATTGAGTGGGGGGAATGGATCCCCATGGAAGAAGGACGACAAACAAGCTCCTCGGACCGGGCCGAGGACAGAGTCTTGAGGATGGTTTCGGTTCGCCAGCATTCAAGGGTGGAAAACACTACGTAGGGCGTTGTCCGCTTGCTAGAGCCTAGTTCTTGAACTCGCTCTCTACAAATTCATTGTATTGGGCTAGTTGGGCTTGAGTCCACTCACTCAACAATAGAAGTGCTCAGACCCAGTCCTTAGATTTATCTATATCATATATTAGTAATTATTTTTGTACTATATAGACCTTGAGAATGTCACGTTTGACACTTACATTCCTTGTCTGGATTAGGGATAATAGTTGGAGAACGTAGCGTCTTTGATGGTGGGGAGGTTGTACACTAAGAAGCACAGTGACCTCTCTCACATGAGTCCCTTTTAAGGTGTTTGCCAAGAAGGGTGTTGCTACTAGGGATGGATATTGGGAAGTATAAATAATGGAGCTTGGGCTTGCACCAACATGGAACTTGTTTTCTTGCTTTGTGCTATATATGGTTGATCTTTTGTTAATTTGTGTTGTTTTAAACTGACTTTTGTTGTCAAATCTTTACTTCTATGGATGTTGGTAAATGTTGCCAAGGAGGGAGTTGCTGCAAGGGATGGATACTGGGAAGCATAAATAATGGAGTTGGGCTAGCTCCAACTCTTGGAACTTGTTTTCTTGCTTTGTGTTATGGATGCTCTTTTGTTAATTTGTGGTGTTTTAAACTGCCTTTTGTTGTCAAATCTTTACTTTTGTGGATGTTGGTAAATGTTGCCAAGAAGGGTGTTGCTGCTAGGGATGGTTATTGGGAAGCATAAATAATGGAGCTTGGGCTAGCTCCAACCCTTGAAACTTGTTTTCTTGCTTTGTGCTATGGTTTCTCTTTTGTTAATCTGTGGTGTTTTGACTGATTTTTGTTGTCAAATCTTTACTTTTATGGATGTTGGTAAATGTTTAAAGCTGATTTATTCAGTATTGAACTCAAATTCACCCTTTTAGTTCTGGAATTTGGACTACTATCATGGTTTTTCTTTTTTTAATTTAGAAATTATAACACAGATATATCCACCCTTATGAAAGACTGGTAATTAATTAAGGTTAGCGCAAAAAAAAATTTGAGGCCTGTAAAGAAAATCCATATGATGATTACCATAATAAAGGTTTGACCCAAAGTTTTTGAAAACTAATAAATTTAGCACATAGTTCCTAATAGGTTGTGGAAAAAATCTCAGTAAAAACCAAACAAATTGACAAAATTAAAAAAAAAAAATATATATATATATATATATCTAAAACAATGTAGGTTTAACAACGAATCAAGAAATTGATTTGGGTATGGAATCTACAAAATTAATAGAGTTGTCTATGATTTGCAAATTTTAGTGGGGTGACCAAAAATAAATGAAAAGTGCATTGGATTGGGTGAAAAAATATATACAAACTGAAAACTCAAGGTTATTTGTTTTATATTCATGTATTATTGATTGTCATTGTTGTCTTATTGTTTGATTTTGAACTAGAAAAAACTAGATGTCAAGAATGTGAGATAATGTGATTAGCTTAAAAATATTTATATATATATATATATGTGTGTGTGTGTGTGTGTGTGTGTGTGTGTGAATTACATGTAAAAGATTAACATTTTCTTTTTAAATGATTAATTATATGGTTTGAAGAAATCTCCAAGAACAATGGCATAAGTGTTTTGACACTTTCGTGATACAATAGAATTATTCTAAGAAGGTGACCATGATAGTTGTGTGCACCACAAGAAGCTCTCACAGTTTCAGTCTACTTGTTGTACGTTGATGAAATGCTCATTCTAATTTTTAAAATTAGTTGAGATAACTCATCTTATGAGAAAAATAAGCTGATTAAAACCCTATTAATAATAAACTCTTATTTTTTTGTGTCTTGAAGAATGCAAGCATATCTAAAGGTTTCATTAAAAAAATATATATATGAAGTTATCCTCCAAAACACTATTAAACTTTGGGGTGTAATTTTCAATTTACCTATGAGTAAAAGTTCAAGAATGGAAAATGTTAAAATCAGTACAAGTTTTAAAACATAAACTTACAAAATACAAACTGATATGATAATAAATGTGATTTTTGAGGCTTCAACTACCTCATAACTAAATATTTGAATTGCTTGTCTATTTTTTGGACTGCGTATCATTAGACTGAGAGGCCATCTCAATCTTTTTTGTTTGCCATCTAGGTCCCAGGTGCCGATATGTTTCAGAAATTTGGAATTTTTTTTTTTTAATAATTCGATAATAACAATCATATTGAGAAGACATGATTTGAATCTGGACATTTCCATTGAAAATCTTTTTTGTTTGCCATCTAGGTCCCAGGTGCAGATATGTTTCAGAAATTTGGAATTTTTTTTTTTTTAATAATTCGATAATAACAATCATATTGAGAAGACAGGATTTGAATCTGGACATTTCCATTGAAAATTATTCGGAGGTATCAGTTGAGCTAAAATCTTAATCAAAGTGGGTTCTTACATTTTGGCATTAAATATTTTTGGAACGTAATTTTCTTATTTTCTTGTGTCTGATACATAACTTCACGCTATTTTCACATCTCCCAATTCCCACTCTGCTACACTGACGCCACCGCCATATTTTCCGCCGCCCCCAATGTAAATCACATTGCCAAATCATGAAATTCATTGATATAGAAAAAAATTCAATTTTTTAATTATTTTCTGTGTTGTCGCCCCTAATTTGAGCTAACTTTGTGCATACTTATCATTTCATTTGGTGATATTTCTTGCAATCTTTTTAGGCTAACTATTAATTCTCTAAGTTATTTGGTCAAATTCTTTGGATGCACAAAAATGGAGAAACTGGAGTGTTCAAAAAAAAAAAAAATTTTGAGAAACTGGAGCCAATATGAATACGAACTTGGTTTGTTGCTGACTCATAATCTAGAAAGCACATACATTTTAGAATGGGCTGCGACTGCGTGACCTTGTTGGACATGTCTCGGACATGAACACGCCAGAAGAACTTTCGCATGCAATGTCCCTAAAGTGTCCAGCCAAAATATATATATATATATATATAATTTTTATTTAAAATTAATTAATATAAATATCCTCATTATGTCGTATTTTAATTTTTTAAATTTACCGTATTACTGTATCAAACTAATACTCAAGTCTATGTCCGTGCTTCTTAGCTCATCATAATTGGTAAAGCATTGGAAATTTGGATGAGCTACGAATAGATCTTGTAGATTGGCATGTTTATTATTAAAAAAATAATAATTCAAACATGTTTAGTGCTATCTTACTTCAACCATGATGTGGTGATTAAAAAAACCATTCTAATATTATTTTAGTTACACATGTGACTGATTTAAATAATGTAAATGAATAGTCTTATCATTGCCACGTAATAATAAGTTGGAAAAGAAAAATTCCAAATACCAACTCTATTAGACTTCGTCGATAATTTTAACTTTACTCTTTTTAAGCACCGATTTTGTTAGACTTCATGAACAATTTGAAGCTTTTGCTAGAAAAATAAAATTCCCATTAATTGTCACTGTATTAGTATCCAAATTACATAGCACACATAAGTGTTCATCCAGTAATTAAAGATAAATACAAAACTCCAGAGTCCAAAGTACAAAATGAAGGCTCTTCTAGTTCCACGCACGTATATGTGACATTCAAGCAATGAAGCAGGATTCTCTCTGAGCAAGTACATTTTATTTATATTTTCTAAATGAATAATAGCAGTACACTTTTTTTTTTGGTCATCAGGTAGATTTAAAAAATAATAATAATAATAAAATATAAATAAACCCTACTCAAATGACATACTTTCCTTCACCCTGTACGAGCAAGGTGAAATTTGGGGTTGCAAATGTAATTACCAATAAAGAGTAGTGTATTTCTTCATCCATATCCCAACTTAATGTTCTGCTAAATGAGGAGGATACCTGAAACCCCAATAAATTGTGGCGTACAAGAGTATTGATAAAGCTGATATCATGGAAGCCATGGCATAAACCCTGCAAAATCTTTCAACTCTTGGCCTGTGTTGGATCAACAACACACTAAAGGCACCGGTTAACGAGATCATTATGGAGATTAGGAAGGCATGATATGCAATTGGTCTGTCCTTGAAGACCAAAATCGGAACTAGACTTTCATCCACTTGTTCATGAGGAAGAAGCATAAACATGGTGCCCATGGTGCAAGAAGTATATGTGATAAACATGATGGGAAAATATGGAAGAAGTTTTGCTACCAGATACCTCATTTCAAAGAAAAATACACCAAGTTCTTTAAGGATGGCAGACTCCTTTTTTTTTTTTTCCCCAGATTGGAAATTAATATCAAACATTTTGAGGCTGCTGGGTTTTATAAACAATCCTAACCTTAGGATTTTCCTTAGAAAATTTCATCCAAATTAAAGCTATAAGTCAAGTCTGAAAGCATTACCCAGAAACTTGCATGATACTTTCCTGCACATCTAGAGAGGAATTTCTTTATATACCTTACTTGCGAAGGCATGGCAGGAAGGGCAACCTTAATTGCGAAGAAATTTACCTTCCTTGTCTTGTTTCTTAATTAGTATGTCATATTCTCCAGTGATGTAGAACAGACAGCACATGCATTCCTTGAGCAGCAGGGGCGCAGGAAGTCACAATGCAAGATCACAAGGGGGTACCAGTAGAGGCCATCAGGGTAGCAGTGTCGGAATTGCATGAAATTTGGCAGGTTGAAGGGAAACGACGTTCTGATCCAGTTCATGACTATGAACGTCGCCAAAATTTAGGCGAATTCCTTCATTAAGGCCCCGATAACAGTGTTTTTGCTATTTATAGTAAACTTTGTTTTTCCTTAATAACTTTTAGTTTAAAAGTCAGAATAAGGTCCCGTCTGTTTTGGGACGACCCTTAAGGTCAGTAGTTTATGATTCTGCATTTAACTCAATTTTGCCATTTTTGGTAAAATTCGGTAATTTTGTCACCTAATCGCTTAATTAGTGCGAATTAGGGTTTTAAACATTTTTCTCAGTATTTATATGTTTTGTAGCCGTCAGAGGCAAATCAGACTATTATCAATAAACACAGACATTTTGTCAATTTTCTCTTCTGGTGGATTCCAGATTTATCTCCTTGTGGATTCAGGGAAACCCCTCGAGGATTCGAGGTTTACTACCAGAAACTAACAGTTTAGTTTCTGTTCCATCAAGAGAGCAACGTGTGTGCTCTTCTTTAGGCTTCCGCGACATCATCCAGAGTTCACATTACATTAATACAACAAAACTACTGCAAAATTTTAAACTTCACCTAAAATTTATATATTGGAGTCATTCCGCGTGAAGATGGTCTAATATTTCACATGGAAATTCTTATTCGAACACGCCTCTAGTTGTACACTTTATTTTAAATTTAAAATGGTCATTTCTAGTGTAATTTACTTGAAAACTAAGCAAATATATATAAAATGAAGTGACATATTATTTCACTCTCTGTCCATAAGATACTTTAATTAAAAATCCCATAAACCAATAGTATAGTATGGATGAAATAGTATTTCTAGGGTTTTTTTTTTTTAGGGGTTCAATAAAAGGATGTATCTTAGTCAAGAGATAAATCTTGCATACCTACGCTTTCTTTTTACAAAGCTTGTAGTTTACATGAGAATAAAAGATAAACTATAAGTTCTTTTGGCAAATTGTTTCTTAATACAATGAATATAATAATTACTGTTGCTAAAATTAAATCTTGAAAATCATATATTATATTCTAAATACAATAAACATATTGATTATTGTTGTTAAGTGAATTTAATTATTAATTTGAAGAATATTTTTATTTATAAGTTTATGTCTATAATATTTTACAATTATTTTATTTAACAATTCAACTCAAATTTGATAACTATTAGTCTTTGTAATTGTATTAAGAAAATTTTTGTTGCGTTAACATTTACTTTTATCTTCGCTCAATCACTTCTCTATCACACTCCCCTTGTATAGTTTTCTTTTTTTAGAATCACCTTCTATGTAATTGTTTAATTATTTTTAGTATTAGCATTTGCTACCCACTAATTGGCTCATGCCCCTAGTCTTCACTCAACAAATAGCAAATAAAAAGCACATTCAAATTTAGTCACTCTACTCACGTGTTCAGTTAAAAAGTATAAATTAATTGAAAAATGTTATGTACACAATATTTTCACAATAAATCTTATATGGTAAGTTGTTATTGGTTCTAATTTAAAACTACTACTGAAATTACTTTTTTAATATTATTAAAACAATAACAAACGGCTACTTAGGATTTATTGTAAAAATTTTGTGAAAATATTATTTACATGTTATGAAAATGTTGTGTACAAAGCATTTTTCAATTTAATTATAACAATAAAAGGGTTTGGTAAGATATGACTTTAGCTTGAATTTCTGGGGAAAGACAAGCCAAAAAAAAAAAAAAAAAGCTATATCACTACAAGAAAAATGCCTATTAGCGATCAAGAATTTTTGACGGACCCAAAAAGCCCTCTCAAAAAAACTTATTTGTGATGGCAAAATAAAGCCCTCGCAAATACTTGGTAAAATGTGAAATATTTGTGACCAATAAGAAAAGCTGTCGCAATTATGTGTTATAGCCGTCACAAATACTAATATTTTGGAGGGAAATTTTCCCTCCATATTATTTACGAGGGCAATTAAAAATCTCTCGCAAAAAGTGTATTATTTGTGATGGTTAAAAAAAAGCCGTCACTAATACTAAATTATTTGCGAGGGCTAGGATTGACCTTCACAAATAATCATTAAAATGTCCAAATTTTTGGAGGGAAATGTTCCCACCAAATTATTTCCGAGGGACAATAAAAATCCCTTGCAAAAAGTTTATTTTTTGTGTGGGTTAAAAATATTTCCTTACTAATACAAAATTATTTGTGAGGGCCATGATTGACCTTCGCAAAAATCATTAAAATATTTTTTTTTGGAGATAAAAGTAATTCTAAAATTCAAAGAAAAATAAAAAGAAACATATAAACATATAGAATTTTGTATTCATTAGATGAACCTCTTATTTAAAGTCTAAAAAAAATACATTTTATATATATCCTATATAAGAAAGGTTTGTCCTTATTTTCTAAACAATTGTACCATAAAAAAATGATAGCACTTTCAATTTCAAAATGGTAGCCTAAAATTCAAGAATTTCAGCCTTTTGTACTCTCTCACTCTCTCTCTCTCTCAAAAGTGAATAAAATTTTCTTCCCATTAAAATAATATATAAAAAAGGAGTTTATAGGTCAAATGGTAAATTACATCCGATTGGCATGAAAATTGGAATGCATGTTAAGAACATATAGAACATGTAATCCAATGGTTGGATTTTCAAAATATGAATTCAATAATAAGTTATTAAGTAATGTAACATTTTTTAGAGTTACATCACGTGTAACTTGAACTCAACTCTATATTTCTTGATTCGATGTGAATTTTAACAAATTTACCGTTAGATTACATTATATTCATATATTTTTCATTCTTATAAAATTTCAAGGTGATCAAATATTAATTGCCATGTCATCAATCAATTGTTTAAATTCAAGTTTTTGTAGTTTAAAATAATGCATAAAAGATGAGTTTATAGATCAAATGGTAAATTACATCCGATTGGCATTAAAATTGGCAAGCATGATCAGAACATATAAAGCATGTAATCTAACGGTTGGATTTTCAAAATATGAATTCAATAATAAGTTATTGGGTGGTGTAATATTTTTTAGAATTACGTCAGGTGTAACTTATACCTAGCCCTATATTTCTTAATTTGATGTGAATTTTGAAAAATCTACCGTTAGATTACGTTATCTTCATATATTTTTCATGCTTACAAAATTTCAAGTTGATCAAAAATTAATAGCCATGTCATTAATCAATTCTCTAGATTCAAATTTTAGTAATTTAAAATAATGTATAAAATATGAGTTTATAGATCAAATGGTAAATTATATCGATTGACATGAAAATTGGCATACATGTTAAGAACATATAGAAAATATAATCCAAAGGTTGGATTTTCAAAATATGAATTCAATAATAAGTTATTGGGTGATGTAACATTTTTTAGAGTTATGTCAAGTGTAACTCGAACCCAACCCTATATTTCTTAATTCAATGTGAATTTTGAAAAATCTACCGTTAGATTACATTATTTTCATATATTATTCATGCTTACAAAATTTCAATGTGATCATAGATTAATAGTCATGTCATCAACCAATTGTCTAGATTCAAATTTTAGTAGTTTAAAATAATGCATAAAATATGAATTTATAAATCAAATGGTAAATTACATCCGATTGGCATGACAATTGGCATGCATGTTAAGAACATATAGAAAATGTAATCCAACTGTTGGATTTTTAAAATATGAATTCAATAATAAGTTATTGGGTGATGTAACATTTTTTAGAGTTACATCAGGTGTAACATGAACCTAGCCATATATTTTTAATTTGATGTGAATTTTGATAAATCTACTGTTAGATTATATTATCTTCATATATTTTTTATGTTTACATAATTTCAAGGTGATCAAAGATTAATAGGCATATCATCAATCAATTGTCTAAATTCAAGTTTTTGTAATTTAAAATAATGCATAAAAGATGAGTTTAAAGATCAAATGATAAATTACACCCGATTGATATGAAAATTGGCATGCATGTTAAGAACATATAGAACATGTAATCCAACGGTTGGATTTTCAAAATATGAATTCAATAATAAATTATTGGTTGGTGTAACATTTTTTAGAGTTACATCGGGTGTAATTTGAATCCAATCATATATTTCTTAATTTAATGTGAATTTTGACAAATCTACCGTTAGATTACATTATCTTGATATATTTGTCATGATTAAAAAATTTCAAGGGGATCAAAGATTAATAGTCATGTCATCAATCATGCATGTTTGGGGTGGGGGGTTAAATTGTGCTTATTTTTCTTTGATGATTGCTTACTATAAGTTTATACCACATGCATGTTTGAGTCTAAACAAATCCTTATCCTTTGTTCTATGTTTTAGGACTATGCATGCTTTGTTGTCCTGTTTGAATTTTTATTATTATTATTTTTTTTTTGCGGGAAGAGACGAATTTTTTATTAGTATGTATATAATGCAAGTTAATTTAATTTCTTTGATTGACTTGATTTCACGTGTTATAATTCAGATCCTCATACCCGCCTTATTAACCAATATTGTTGACAAAGTAATATTATAATGAAAGTTGTTTGTTATGTTCTATAATTTCACAACTCTAACACAAGAGTTCCTTTTCTCCCTCTACTTGGATCAAACCTCATTGGTTTTTGTGGACTTAAGAAGAATTTTGCAAGGGCTGGTTATTTAAATTAAGCATATAATACAAAGTTCAATTTATTATCTATGTTTTCTTTTAGAATAAACCCATAAAATAATTAGTCATATATATATATATATATATATCTATATTGATATTGATTGAAGCTATTTATTTATATATTTTTTTATAATTAGTTTTTTTTTTTACATGAAAATACAAACTTTTGTATCTTATTGAAAAAATATATATTGTGGTAATTTTTGGAACGCTATAAGGAATGTTAAATGCGGACATTTTGTAGAGTTCTCTGATGTGAGTTTTAAATGTCTAAGGCTTGTAGTGAGCTGAAAATCTATAGATTACTTGAAAAAGTTAATTAGGATGACGATGTTGACAACATATTTGTCCAATCTCAATTGTTTGGCTTGAGATTTGCTTTAGGTTGTGTTTATATTTCTATTTTGTGGCCAAATATGCGAATCCTTGATATTTCTATTTTATAAGACCCAATGTTAACTGTGCTAGTTATTTTCAAGAGTGCATAATTATACATGTGTTAGCAACCATTATTGTTGTTAGTTATATAATATGATGCTTTATAGGGAGTAGATAAAATGTCAGTTGATAAATTTTGGATGCATCATTCTACTAGGTATATTAATGGGGTTGAAAATTTTCTTGAGTATGCATTTAAGCATTCAATAAATAATGATATGCAAAACAATTATTTGTGTGTTGATTGTAGCAATAAGTATTGTTGGATTGAGGATAAGGCCTAGTATCATCTTATACTAAAGTATCATCTTTTACTAGTGGGTCATGTCTTTAACACAATCATATTGGAAATACATATTTATATTATATACTTTTATCATATTAATACTAACTAATAGTAGGCAGACGTGGCAAGGGCTTATTAAAAAAAAAGGCAGACATGGCAAGGAAAGGTAAAAGTAAAGGCAAAATCATCACACCAAAAGCTACTCGAGAGATTACTATTCTTTTTCACCAAAAATTGAATGGAGCTTGGATGACTTTTAGTGAATACCCAAGATCTGAGCTCGAAACTCTATATGCTTGCTATAGAGCTCAACATTTTAAGCATAAGCAACTAGATGAGAAAGTGAAGAAAGAATTTGTAGAATTGGTGAAACGCTATTATTCTGATTGGATGTTTCACATTAAAAACCCTATTTTTAAGAAGTACATAGAGAAAGAAGATCGTTATAAGAATGGTCCTTCCTTCATTCCTTCACTCTTTTGGAAAAAGATGGTAGATAAATGGATGGATGAAGATTAGGGGGTGAGTATAAATGAAATACATGTCATGAATTCTCTCTATCTCTCTTGCACTCTCTTTAACCATTATTTGTTATTATTTTTGTGGGGGCAAAAGCCCAGGTCTACCAATTGGACCTGGGGCCCTGTTTTTGAGATTATTTTGTGTCCGAAGAGTAGTAACGGGTTGGGATAGAGTTCACCTGAGGGCAACAAACCCAAAGATGGCGGAAGAGTACAATCCGAAGAGGTCACCCTTTGTCCGAGGAGGTTTTGCTCTTCGATACGAATAGTTTTGATCAAATAAACGCACAGAAGGCCCGGATGCCCTTCCTGGCAATTTTGGTGGCAAAGATAAGTTCTGGGCATACCTGGGGATGATAAGGATGAAGAAATATCTCAAAAAAAAGCTGCTACCACCGCATTTAATACCCTGCAGCAACTTTTCTAGCCGCATTTATGTGGAGAAGACCCCTGAACAGTGCAACTTCAGCTACCACCACTCTCAAAAAGCTAGAGAAGATGCTTGATGTGACCTATACTCAAGTATATAAGCAGATGGAGGACAAGTGGACGGTTGGGATGATTAGGAAAGAGGCTATATAAAGAAGAAGAGCTCCTGATAGAAAGAAAAAGAAAGAGAAAAAGAGAGAAAAGGACAAAAAATCATTTTACTGTAGCTCTGGAACTTGTAACCTAATTTCTATCAATAAAACTCCTCTTCGGACATTAAGTCTACCATGGTTTTTACGTGATTGCATGTTGGATTACTCCCAAATACTATAACCAACTCTTGTTTAATTCATATCCGGCCCAGTTCTTTCACCCACGCTCTACAAATTCATTGTCTTGGGTTCATAGGGTCCACACTCCGTACTTCGTGGGCTTGGGCTACAAAAATTGACCCTACAATTTTTATAAAAGCTAATATTCTAGTGTATGAATTATGTTTAATGTTTTGTTTTGTTTTTTTTTAAGGATGATACTAGTAGAGGTGAAGAGGACAACTCAATCAATCACACGAGGGAGGTTGAAAACAGCTTGGAAGGTAACTCGAGGGAAGACTAGTATAGATCTTGTCATAATTCTAGTTGTTTAAGTTTAAAACAAGGTTTAATTTCAGCATTTCTTTGTATATTCTATATTTTAAAGTTTGAACTTATATGAATTTTTATCATTCAATTGATCAATTTTTAGTAATTATTGTACTATCGTAACATGATAGTTAAAAAAAATTATATAAAATAATTAAAAATAAATAAATAATAAAATATTTCAAAAATTATATAAAATATTATCACTGATGACATAAAAATTTGGTCATAAATAATTTTATAGTGATGATCAATTTTTAGTAATTATTGTACTATCGTAACATGATAGTTAAAAAAAATTATATAAAATAATTAAAAATAAATAAATAATAAAATATTTCAAAAATTATATAAAATATTATCACTGATGACATAAAAATTTGGTCATAAATAATTTTATAGTGACGACAAAGTCCCTCACAATTTATAGAATAGCGATGCCACTTAACCCCTTGCAAAAACATTTTAAGCAACAACTTAATGTCGTCACTATTATTCCTAACTAATTGCGAGGGATTAAAAGCCCTTACAAATAAATTTTAGCGATGGCATTATTTGTCTCTAAAAAGTATTTCGTCAATTTGGAATTCGCAAATAACTAATTACGAGGGTATAAAGTTACTTACAAATAGTTGTTAACGACGACTGTTTTTCCTCGCTAAAAATAAGTCGTTGACTTTTCTCGTCGTTTGATAATATATTTGTGAGAGCGGATTTGTTTAGTAACAACGATGGATTGCCCTCGTAAATTATTTATTTGTGAAGGTATGGTTGCAAAATCTTTTTTAACAATAAAAGCAAATACGACGGCCTTCGAGGGCCATATGCCCTCGCTAATAACTTTTTGCGACGATATTTGAATTTTTGCGAGGGTATTTGAGCCTCGCTAGTAGACTCTTTTTTTGTCCACCTGGTTCTTTCACTAGCAACGATATCCACCTGGTTCTTTCACTAACAATTTCTCTGTTGCAGACAAATAACATTCTATATCTCGCCAGATCTGATCAAAATCTTACCGGATCTAAGGGAAATAGTGCCGGAATTTGGAAAACTATCATCGAAATCTGGGTTTTTTTGCCGGATTCTAGAAAAATTTGGCCGGAATCTAGAAATCTTTTGGTCGGTTCGGGTTTTTCAGGTTTTAGGTTTCGGGTCGGATTTGATCTGTTCTTCGAGTTGGTCTGGTAATTAGATGAATCTGGACAACCCTATTTATCGTAGATATAACCTTTAATAAAATAATTTTAATCCAAACTTTTGGAATTCAATAACAATTGAATCTTTGTAAATCAAATAATAATATTGTCAAATCACATGGTTTAAATTATATTTAGCAAAAGAAAATCACAGTGCTGTATTAGGAGCAATCAATAGTCCATGCACAGAGTATAGGTGCCCTAACATTCTTCTTCTTCTTATCTTCTTTTTATTTATTTATTTATTTATTTTTAATAATGTGATATTTAGTATTTACAATGAGAGATATTTGAATTTTCAATGTCTTTGTTGGAAACATTACTGTTGAAGACACTAAGAGATGTTAATCAGTTCAACTACAAGGCTCATGGCAATTTACATGATTTACTTGAATCTTTGGTAAATACATAACATTCTAATTAGGTTATAAGAGGCAATAAAAAAGAGTATAACCTACGCTCCAAAAAAATTCCAATATATAAGTTGTCAACGGGCTTCTATAATATCAATATCTATATGATCTACATGTTTTTTTTTTTTAAACATTACCGTTAAACATATCTTTAGTTTTTATTAAAAAAAAAAAAATTCATTAGGGCCTATAAAGGAAGACGTTTTATTCAGACAAATCCATGCTTTAGGGGTCCTTAACGGATATTTATTTTGACAAAAATTAATGAGGGAGCTGAAATGAATAAACTTGAAATGTAGAGGACTTAACTGAACGAATGCAAAATTAAAGGATTGAATTGAAATTTGATTAAAGTTTAAAGGTACAATTTGTAATTTAGTTAAAAGCTAAAATTCCATTCAAGAAAGTAGTAGTAATAATAATAAGAATAATAATAATAATCTCATATTGAGGAACTGGGGTGGCCAGACTAAACATAATATCTGTTTGTTTTTAGACCCCTTAAAATACAATTGGATTAACCTAGTTAACAAACCAAGTTATTACTTAGTCCAAATTTCAGATATAGGTTAGCACAATCATATAATCATATTAATGTAAAGTGCAGAATATAAAGAACACAAAGATATGATGACCTAGGAAAACCAAATCGGTAAAAAATCTAAGAAGAATTTAACCTAACTATCCTCAAGGTAAAACTGAATCCACTAATGAAAGAATCAAAGTATTACAATAGCGACTTAGACCACTAACATCCTATTGCAACCCACCAGTAGAAAACTTACTGACACGACCACGTGCAAGCTCTGAGACCACGGACTCCTTCTTTCTTGGATTCTCCAGCAAGTACAAGCACTCCCGCTTGCGTATCTTTAAGCTCTTTAGTGCAGCAACTAAATGATCATCAAGCTCTCAAAGAAATATCCTTCTTGATAATCCTAAGCATGTGTGATGGCAACCACCTCTCAGATCTCACAAGAGATTCACACACACACAGAGCAAACAGAGCAACATCTAAAACGTGGCTAGGGTTCCCTTTTATACTTGGGCAAAACATAAAACCCTACACGTCATATAGGCTTAGGGTTGAGTTGGAAATTCTACAGAAAAAACATTCTGGCCGACTTTCGATTGATCGAGTCTAACTTTTGATTGATTGAGCCAGACCGAAATGCACAATGAATTCTACAACAGCTCGATTCCAACTTTACATAAAACACATACTTTGAGCAAGTCTAAAACAAGACTAACAACCTGTTTTGATCATGGTTTGCCAACAATACAAATTAGAGTACTAATACATTAGTTCCTAAGTACTTAGAACCTAACAGTATCCCAATATCCTTCCCCATGAATACACATCTCATCTTATTCATAATAAATTTGATAATGAAATTTAGAAGCTCCTTCTTGGAAAGTAAACGGCATTTTGAAGTGATAGTCCCCCTAGAAATTGACATAATCATTTTCATGTTAAAGTAGTACTACATGCACAATAGTTTAACAACAAAACCTAGATGATAAATTGTTATTGATTCTCGTTTGGTTCCAGCATTGACATCAAATGTTTACCTAACAAGTAGATTATAGCTTACAGGAATGTCATCAACCTTTTGTATTGAAAATATAGCTGGGTGATGACTCTAGGAGATTTCGGGTTTGTTTTCACAACGGAAAGAAAATGAATATTGATCCGTCTACTGTGTTACCATTGGCTAAAAGTCAGAATTAATGCGTTGACTGCAAATCCATCAAATATATATATATATATATATATATTTATTTATATATAAGGAATTTTTTTTTTTACATTTACATTCATGTACACTTAATTTTGTTGTAAACCTATTGTGGGGCCAAGAAATGGTCAGACAACCCCAGCCACTCCCAACCGGGCCCAAGGCCCATGTCCGAGGATGCGCCCATGGACCGAGGACTGAAGTGTGGCACCCGGCCACCCTCTAAACAACGCCAAGGATGATAGCATCCTCGGAATTCCGAGGTCCGAGAACGTGCAAGCAGCACTTCGTCAAAGGGAGCCTCCCCGAGCATCCAAGGAACGAACAGCGGGTACCAAATACCGGACATGGAAGCATGGTGGAGGAGCAAACCCCAGATGAACTGTCACCTCCACATTAAATGCTCCCAACTAACGTCCTGGCCGCATTAATGAGGAAGGGACGCCTCAACAGTGCCACCTTGGTTGCTGCCACCTACAGAGACAATGGGAAGGTGGCTGATGGGACAGGCACTCAAGTGATGCCCTAATCCCTTTACAAATGTAGGGCTAGGATTGATTGGGAGAGGGATATATAATGTAAGGAACTCCTCCTAAAAGGGGGAGGGAGAACAAAATCACGGTGGTAATCTGCATGTACTGAGAGAACTTTTTATTCAGTCTTAGAGAAAGAAATTATAAGAACTCCGAGTTCTGGAAAACATGTCCGATGAGCATTATTATTCATCCCATCGCACGTTCAAATTATCCAGCCCACGTACAACCATGCATGGTCATTGTATTTCTCACTAACGCCTAGTTCTTGAATCCATCCTCTATAAATTCATTGCGGGGAAAACTGGGCTTGGGTCCACTCCCTCAAACCTGGTCCCTACAATTGGCGCCGTCTGTGGGAAAGAACTTGTGCGTTGGTGAGGACAACAGTCAAGCATGGTAGGATCGGGTCCTCACCAAAGAACTCCCAATCGACCGGAACCGGCGAAGCCAAGGCATCACGGTGACTACGGCGACCCCGGAGGTGGTCAGACTGACAATGGACGATTTCGAGAGGGAAGCGTGCATACTTCGACGGCGAGCGAAAACCAAGCCCAGAAGCGCGACGATGGCCAGGCCACGCAATCGGAGGAAGCCATAGCCACGCCTCCCAGGCGATTGATGATAAGGTGGCCATGCAGCGCGAGATAGATGATCTGAGAAAGAAGCTGCGCCGTGCACAGCGAAGACAGCCTGAACCCAGCCCCGACTTGCCCTCTGATGACGAGAGTGACGACGAATATAGGCAAAGGTCGAGAACGCCACCCAGCGAAACTTTCTCCCACGAGGAAGAGCGCTACCAGAAGCGTAGGCGCGCCGACCGAACTTCCCGGGGTGTAGGAAGTGACGCCATGAGCAAGGCGCTGGATCAGCTCTCCAAGTCGCCCTTCACGCGTCGTATAGAGGAGGCAGAGCTTCCTCGGCGGTTCCAACAGCCAACCTTCATCGCTTACAACGGCAAAACGGATCCGTAGAGCATGTAAGCCAGTTCAACCAGAGGATGGCTGTCCACTCGAAGAACGATGCGCTGATGTGCAAAGTCTTTCCATCTAGCTTGGGGCCTGTGGCGATGAGGTGGTTCAACGGTCTGAGGACGAATTCCATAGACTCGTACAGGCAGCTGACGCAGGCTTTTGGCTCCCGCTTTGTCACGAACAGCAGGCCTCCTCGGCCCATGAGTGCGCTGCTGTCCCTATCCATGCGTGACGGGGAGACCCTCAAGGCCTACTCGGACAAGTACTGGGAGATCTACAACGAGTTGGACGGCAAGTATGATGCCGTCGCCATCAGTACGTTCCAGAATGGGCTACCAATGGGCACGGCCTGAGGAAGTCCTTGACTAGAAAGCCCGCCACCAGCGTGCGGCAACTGATGGATCGGATTGACAAGTACAAACGGGTGGAGGAAGATATGCTGCAAGGCAAAGGGAAGGATAAAGTCATCCCTCAGGAGAGGAGAGACTTCAGGTCGGACCGATACAATAATGCCCGCCCGAGGAGGGACTTTGGAGGAGAGTCTAGAGCAATCAATGCTCAAACCGTCAATGCCGTATTCCGGGAACCCGTGCATAGGGTGCTGGAGAGAATAAAAGACGAGCCGTACTTCAGGTGGCCGAACAAGATGGCTGGGGAACTGAGAGGCGCAATCGGAATCGTTACTGCCAAATCCACCAGGACCCACGGGCATACCACAGAGGACTGCAGGAACCTATCGGAACACTGGACCAGCTAGTCCAGGAAGGAAAGCTGAAGCACCTGCT
>NW_027070251.1:0-29198 GCF_002906115.3 Quercus suber
TTTTTTTGTCTAATTATATCTGACATGTAATCTTTATACACTTGTTTAGAATGTTATGGATATTTTTTCAAGCCTTTTTTATAGGTTCCCTCAATTTTAGTGTGTAGTAAATACTTATGCACCAAAATTAAGAATTTTTTTTTTATGAAACATGGTAAAAAATTAGACTACAGTTGAAATTCAATGGATTTTCTCTAGAAAAGAATAGATTTGTTGTTCTTATAAAAATTATAGTTTATAGCATATATCTAGAAATAAAAACCACTTGCTTTTGCAATTTGCAAAATCTGAACATCCATAAACTTAAATACGCTGATATATACAACAAATAACATTACAAAACAAAATCATTAACACACCAAAAAAAAAACTAAAAAAAAAAAAAAAAAAAACTAAACTAAACCTTGCTAATATAACTATTTTATGGCTTGACTGAGGTGAGTAATTATTGTCTTTCTTACTTTAAAAAAACTAGAAGAGAACAAATATTACATATATGGGTTGCTTTTTATCTACTCCAACTTCTATTACATCCATGCAAGTGTCCGACCACAAAAACTTTCATTGATACAGTAAATAAAGCTGATACAGATAAAGTTTGAAGCCAAAATAAGATTACCCATCAAGAATTCTCTTAACTTTTTCAACTTCTCATTTGTCAACATCCCAACCAAAGGGTATAATATATATATATATATATATTATACACACACAAAATCAAACTGAAATGAAAGAAAACAAACAGATAATTAGAGAATAATTTTCTAACTCACCTAATAAAGTTAGAAATGAAACGATTGAGGACAATCATAAAAAATCGCAGACATGGACAACCAAAAAAAAAAAAAAAAACGAAAATAATTATATAAAGTTGAATACTTGTTTTTAGAAAAACAATACACATATACACAAAATTAATTTAGCCAAAATACACAAAACAAAACTAAAAAAGTAACAACCCAAAAACCTTAATCAAAACCAAATTCGTTGAAGTGATACACCATTACTTTCAAATCTCCCCCAAAACTAAATAAATGTCACAATTGCAAAAACAATCAAAATCTGAAATTTTTTTATTATAGTTGATGGATTTGTTGTGGTCGGAGAAGAATTAGAAGATGCAATTGACCTCTTTCAATTCAAAGATGTTCCACCTATAGATGCCAACCTGTAAGCCCAAATCAATGAGACGTTTATCAAACAATCAAACTTAGAAAAAATTTATGTTCATGACTTTGATTGGATGACTGGTCGAATGCAATGAAAATATTGCATAATAAAATATCTTGATTGAAGAACAATTACTAGTTGTGTGAAGAAATCGATCGTGGCAAATTTTGATGGCTAGTTAATCCCCAAAGTGCATTCATCTCTAGAGACATTTGACTTGAGTTTTCTTCAGTAGAGGAGTAAATTTGGGTTGAATCTACCACTGCATTCGCTTGTTTATAATAGCAAAGCCAAGAATTAATGGGGGTTTTAGGAGTTGAGAAGACGACCAAGTGCAGACTGCCTAAACGTCAAGATCATTGAGTCATAAACATTGTATTGAGATTTAAGATATTGAATTGAGATTGTAGGAGAGTAAATGTTATCTTATTTTGTTCACCATCCTTATCTACTCTTCCAAGACAAATCCATAAGTGATTTATTCATAATGGACACTTGGAAGGATAATTATGGTGTGGTCTCCATATTTAACATTACAATTAAGATTTTTTTAGGATACATGGCATAAAATTGAACTCCAATTTCAAATTTGAATTGAACAATTAGAAAGATAATAATGGTGTGATCCCCACATAAATTTAGACACATGGCACAAAATTGGAACTTTAATTTGGAATCTAATTTGAGTTTCTCTTAACTTCACTTATTATTATATACTAGCTTGTAACCCCATGCATATGCATGGATACACTTAAAGATATACAATAAAATGCATAATATAATTCCTGTATATATATAATTTAAATAATATTGGTAGTCATTTTTATATTTTGTTAACTCCTAAAAAAAAAAAATTGTAACGATATTATTAGGTATAAAATGTAAATTGTCCATTTTTTTATTTATTATGAAGCACTTTTTTTTTTTTAACAATTCATTTATTCTAGACTCTTTGGTTTTTGTACTTAATAACTCACTTGGATAAATATTTATGATATAATCCCACATTTGATTCTAAAATTAAGAAATAAAACTCTTTAAGAATAAATAATTTAAAACATATGGCGTAAAATTGAAACTCTAATTTAGAATTTTAATTTAAGTTTCTCTTAATTTCACCTATTACAAGCATGTAACTCCATGCAAACACATGGATTAATTTAAAATTAAATAAAATTTTTATTATAAAAATATAAATAATTAGTCAAATTAAATTTTTTTTTAAAGCATGTAACACATGTATAAAATTAAACACAATTTTTATCATAAAATATAGATAATTAGTCAAATTATTTTTTAAAAGTAAACTTAATTAGTCACATATTAAAATTATTACCTAAATATAATACTTCTTATGATCTTTTTTTTTTGTTATGTGTGATGATTTTTGTTATGTAGTGATTTTTATTTTATTTTATTTTATTTGAGAAACATGTGATTTTTATTGAGTATATGTGATTGTTTTTTTTTTTTTTAAATTATAGTTTATTAATATTATATTCTTAGTATTTTGCACTCATTAACTCACTTGACACAAAAATTAAAAAACTTAAGTAGATACATGGCACAAGCTTAAGTGAATAATTATGATATAGTTTCCACATAAATTTAGACACATGACTCAAAATTGGATTATAATTTCAAATTATAATTCAATTTTCACTAAACTTTACCTATTTATATATATATAACTTATAAATTTGAATTTTTTTTAGTTATATGATTATGTTTTTTATGCTTTATTATGTTGGACACTTCATTTTCTACACTAAATTAACTAATTTGGCACCAAAATTTAAAAATTTAAATTAGATAGGACACGTGGCACAAAACTAGACTCTAAATTCAATTTTTACACTAAATTAATGCACTTAGCACAAAATTCTAAAATTTAGATTAGATGAGACAAATTGTGCAAAATTAGACTCTAATTAAATTCCAATTTGAAATTTAATTACATTTTCTCTCTGTTTTACCTATTATTATATATATAGATATATAGATATATAAACTAGCATGTAACCCATGTAAATGCATGAGTGCATTTAAAATTAAACACAATTTTTATTATAAAAATATAAATAATTAGTAAAATTATTATAAAAAATAGCATGTAACACATGCTGACGTATAGATACATTTAAAATTAAACACAATTTTTATTAGAAAAATATAAATAATTAGTCAAATTTTTTTTTTTTAAAAGCAAATGTAATTAGTCACATATTAAAATTCTTACTTAAATTTATTTCTACTTGTGATCTTTTTCTTTTTTTTTTTTTTTTAATTTTAATAAGATAGAACATATGGTGATCTTTGTTGTGTAGTGATTTTCATTAAGTATATGTGATTTTTTTTAAAAAAAAATTTATAGTTCATTAATATTATATTCTTTATTTTGCATTCATTAACTCACTTGACACAAAAATTAAAAAATTTAAGTGGACACATAACATAAACTTAAGTGGATAATTATAGTGTGATCCCCGCATAAATTTAGACACAATGCGCAAAATTGAATTCAAACTTCAAATTCTAATTGAACTTTCTCTAAGATTTATCTATTAATATATACTAGCATGTAATCTATATATATATATATATATAATAGGTGAAACTAAGAGAAACTCAAATTAGAATTTAAAATTAGAGTTCTAATTTTGCGCCATGTGTTCTAAATTATTTATTCTTAAAGAGTTTTATTTCTTAATTTTAGAATCAAATGTGAGACCACATCATAAATATTCATTAAAGTGAGTTATTAAGTACAAAAACCAAAGAGCCTAGAATAAATGAATCGTAAAAAAAAAAAAAAAAAAAAAAAAAAAAAAAAAAAAAAAGAGTATTTCACAATAATTAAAAAAAAATGGACAATTTACGTTTGATACCTAATAATATTTATACAAAATTTTTTAAAGAGTTAACAAAATATAAAAATGACTATCAATTGTATTTAAATTATTTATTATATATAAGAATTACATTATGCATCTTATTCTATATCTTTAAGTGTATCAATGCATATGCATGAGGTTATAAACTAGTCCATGCAAATGCATGAATGCATTTAAAAAAATTAAACACAATTTTTATTATAAAAATATATAGGATAAAGTTTAGCTACAAAATTAGTTGTAGCCTAAGACTATAACCTTACTCAATATCTTTTTATTGGAGGTGAATTTTGACAAATCTACCATTGGATTACATATTCTTCTAATATACTTCATGCTTGCAAAATTTCTAGAAAATTGAAGATGAATAGTTATATCATCAATAAATTATTTAAATTGCAAATTTTTGTAACTTAAAATTATGCATAAAATATAAGCTTATAAATCATATAGTAAATAATATCCAATTGACACAAATTTTGATATGTATATTAAGAGCGTAAAAAACATGCAATTTAACGGTTAGATTTTCAAAATATGTAGTAATGTTTATTTTATTAAGTAAGGTTGTAACCTTAGGCTATAACCAATTTTGTAGCTAAAATTTGTCTAAATATATATAATTAATCAAATTATTAAAAAAATAGCATGTAACACATGCATATGTATAGATACATTTAAAATTAAACACAATTTCTATCATAAAAATATAAATAATTAGTCAATTTTTTTTTTTAAGTAAACGTAATTAGTCATATATTAAAATTCTTACCTGAATTTAATACTACTTATGATCATTTTTTTTCTAATTTTTAATAAGATAGAATGTGTGGTGATCTTTGTTGTGTGATGATTTGTATTGAGTATATGTGATTAGTTTATTTATTTATTTTATAGTTCATTAATATTAGATTTTTAGTATTTTGCACTTGTTAACTCATTTGGCATAAAAATTAAAAAACTTAAGTGGATAATTATGATGTGATCCCTACATAATTTAGACACATGAAGCAAAATTAAATTCTAATTGAACTTTCTTATAGATATATAGATTTTAGATGTGTTGTCCTTAAGCTGTTCATTCTCCTAAGAGAATAGTATAGTTTTCTTGGTGATAAATTAATACACGCATTGGGATTGACCATACAAGTTGCATGCATGTATCAAAGGAAACATGAAAATATTTCACTTTTTTTTTTTTTTTATACAAGATAGAATTTCTACTCTAGCCTAATCTAAGTGTATATGTATGTGAAGCTCCTTCCTGAATACTTAAACCCCGACCCTTACCCCCCACACTCACTTTCTATTTATGAGTAGACGATGACATATTGGTGGAGCTCGAATAGGAATTGTGGCCAAACCTTCAACTAAATTTGTTGGCGGAATTTTAGGAATTAATGGAAGTGTTTCACTTCTGCTGGGACTCAGCTATCCTGAGGCCAAGTTTTACATGTGATGAATGACTTAGTGTCTGGGAATGCTTTTTTCTCTTTATTTTTTTTCCCCCTTTAATTATAAGGGTAAATTTTAATAAACTACTCTGAGGTTTGGGCTAATACCAACTAGGTGCAAGACTTTTAAAAAATAACCAACTTAGTCCTTAAAGACAATTTGGTCCCTAGCTCCGCTTATCACTGTTACTTTATTCTCACATTCTGTTCCCTCCTTTGTCTCATCTCAAACTCAAACACCTCTCTTCAATGTTGTTTCTATTGGTTTGGGCCTTGGATTATTTAGATCTCTAAAGAATTTAGTTCACGAGGGAATAAAGCTAAACATAAAATATGGGCATGCATATTAGTGTCCTTGAGAGAGAGCATATAAGATAGCATTTGCCAAGGATAATGCTTCAACTGAGTGATCTAATGGAACACACAGTGTGAGTAGTCTGAATTCTGGTTGATATTAGGTAAAGCAGTGGGTTCACAGTTACCATAAATAGTTTGCATTTGGGAATGGTTTATTACAACCAAAAAAAGAGAGAAGGGAGCATTGGGAGTGCAGGTATTTAGCATATTTCCTAGACGAGGGATTTGTTTTCTATCTTATTTTCACTTCCTCCATTTCTCCTAATGGGCTTCAAAGTTGGTTCGAATAACCAATTTTATTAATTAAAATAAAATCAATTAGACATAAGTGACCAATAGCACCTCAGATCCTGATGATTTTTGGTTGCGACTCCAAACTTTTGAAAAAAGAAATCCCCCAATACATACAAGTGTATGTAATGCCCTTAAATTTGCACCATTAACTCCTTAAAATATTCAATTATTTTTTTACCATCTATTTTCAGTACACTACGTACTGCCCCTGTGCACAAACGTCCTAACCAATTGACTTACATTACATGCTTAGCATTGAAACGGCATGGCTTTTGACTTCTTTGAGGTGAACACAACATCGACAATAAAAGTTTGACGCCAACGAGATAAAATTGAGAGGAAAACAAAAAACAAAAACAATAGAAAAATGAACCAATGATCTATTGTGGGAATGAATGTAATTGAGGAAGAACCTCTAGTAGCAGGCCCGATTAAAGTTTTCACCTGGGCTTAGACTATATTAGCTACTTAAAGGCCCGGTCCAAATGAACCAGTTCTCATTTAAAGTTGGGCTAGGACTACGCATGTTCTATAACTTTAATAAATTAACAAAGCCTCAATTTTTCTGTGTGATTAGTTCCGCCTACTGGGAATTCCACTTTAGGATTCGACATTTAAGTCGGTCCAATAATTTCTCTAGCATCAATTTATGACCTTGAGAAGCGAAAAAATATCGGCAGGTTCTACATAAGCAGAGGATTCATATCTGAGATGAATGGTACTACAAAAACTTTTTTGATAGTGGCGAATTAATTTGGGTTTGGTCAATCTGCATGTCACTTAAGCCTTGGCCGATTGCCCTGCAAATACAGTCTTTTTAGACGCATGCTATGGTATGAATGATGTTACACCAATGAAAATATCGAATTAGTTTTTGCATATTCGAAAATCATGCTAGAAACATAATGTTTCGTCACACTGTGCCTAGTGCCCTAGTGGTGAGGATGGTCAAAATAGTAGGCAAGTATGATTACATTATCAATTGAGAATTCAAGCAAAGTGGCTTCATTAATTTAATTTGGGCTATCTTCTCACCTATTTTGATTAGTACAACATCAATTTTTTTTTACATGAAAATATCACTAACATCAAATTTTGATTAATACAGCATCATTTTCACATGAGAATATCGTTAATATCTTTTTTTATTATCTTTATCTATATATAATATAGAGAAATGTTTAAAAAATGCCTTAAAGTTATTGGTTTATGAACTATTTTTAGAAACATTTTGTAGGAAAACGATAAAATAATTAATTTTGTTAACAGTTTTTTATATTTCCCAGGAAAATAATGTCAAAACTATCTTTTATTAACAATTACCTTAAGGACACCTATTAACATGACCCTATAATATAAAAGCAAAACGTTTGATTTTTTGTTGACCACTCATTATTTTGCTACATAATTACATAAATTAATGCCACGTATATATTTAAAAATACCAAAGAGTTGTGTCTTTTCGTTTGGTGAAAATTTTAGTGATATTTTCACTTTTCAGAACCATTGTGTTCAGTCATTTACAGTTAGTTAGTTACAATTCCAAGCATGTTAATCACATTTAGCACATGTTGGATTTATTAATACACATAAGGAATAATAGAACCAATAGGATGAGGCCATGTGGGCCAATGAGATTAGAGCTAGACTTCTATAAATACATTATTGTAATTCAACATTAGAGATCAATAGAAGAATAAATCAATTGCTTAGTGCATTAGTGCATCTCTCTCTCTCTCTCTCTTAATATTTTCACTTCCTCCATCCCTCCTCATGGGCTTCAAAGTTGGTTCAAATACTCAATTTTATTAATTAAAATAAAATTAATTAGACATAAATGACCAATTTTACCTCGTATTCTAATGATTTTTGGTTGCAACTCTCTTTCTCTTAATATTTTCACTTCCTCCATCCCTCATCATGGGCTTCAAAGTTGGTTCAAATACTCAATTTTATTAATTAAAATAAAATTAATTAGACATAAATGACCAATTTTACCTCATATTCTAATGATTTTTGGTTGCAACTCCAAACTTTTGATAGAAGAAATCCCTCAACATTTACAACAAGTGTATGTAATGCCCTTAAATTTGCGCCATTAATTTCTTAAAATATTCAATTATTTTTTACCATTTTTTTCAGTACACCGCCCCTATCCGCAAATGTCTTAACCTTTAACCAATTGACTTAAATTACATCGCTTTTAATTTCTTTGAGGTGACCACAGCATTAACAATAAAAGTTTGACACCGACGAGATAAAATTCAGCGGAAAACAAAAACAAAACCGATAGAAAAATGAGATTAAAATTTTCAACTGGGCTTTGACTATATTAGCTACTTAAAAGCCTGGTCCAAATGAAACTAGTTCTAACGTGGAAAAAGGGTATGAAAACGTGTCATTCATTTGCTACGGCTATTGATTCCACTGAAATCCAGTCTTTGGGCCCTTTTTTATTTCAACCTTAGCCCAGTCCTTATTTAAATTTGGGCTAGGACTACACATGTTCTATACCTTTAATAAATTAACAAAGCCTCAATTTTTCCCTGTGAGTTTCTAAAAAACAAAAAAAATTTCCCTGTGATTAGTTGGGCCAACTGGGAATTTCACTTTTTTGATAGTGGCGAATTTGGGTTTGGTCCATCTATGGTGTCACTTAAAGCCTTCGGCAGATTGCCCTGCCAATGCAGTAAATTTTAGATGCATATACTATGCTAGGAATGATGGTACTCCAATGAAAATATCAAATATATTTTGCATAGAGAAATGCTAACAAGTGCTCTTAGGGCACTCGTTAATAATCCATTTAAATAAAATTTTTATAGGAAATGAAAAAAAAGTAATTAATATTTTAACAGCTTTTTTCATTTCCCATAAAAGTGGTATCAAAACTTTTCTAGATTATTAGCCCTAAGGGCACTCGTTAGCATTTCCCTTTTGCATATAAGGAAATCATGTTGGAAACATAATGTGGTGTCACGCTGAATTGGGTATTCCAGGGAAATGTGTAACTTGTTGTAAGTGATATTATTGTCATTGATACTGTTGTTGTTACCATTGTTTTTTTTATGGGAGTTGTTACCAATGGAATTATTGTTTTTTTTTTTTTTGGTAAAGACCAATGGAATTATTGTTATTACTATTATTTGTTTTTGGGAGTTGTTACCATTTTTTTATGGGAAATTTGTACCTTGTAATAGTTTTATATGACAATTACATGGAATTGTAGATAAACGAGGTAAGGCCAGAGGTGAGGATGGTCAAAATAGTACGCACACAAACTTGAGTAACATGCTGGCTTCAATATTGATTTATGTCTTACTTTAAGCTTTTTCAAATTATCTTGACAGGTGGGACTACTAGGAGTTCTAGAAGTGAAGGGTGTGACTAATATAATATACTCATACAGATCAAATAAAGAAGGATGTGCACAACACATTGTTAGCAGAAAAAACTATTAGTCTGTGCCACGACTAGGGATGGAGCCATAAATCTTTTCTTGAAGGGGTAGGCCCTATGACCAAGATGATACTATATAAATCTATATCACAAAATGAATACACACGTACACTCGTATATAGTTATATATGCTTTTGTTGTTTTGCTTGAAAAGATGAACAAAATTTTGCATATTATGCAAGAGATAACAAAATTAAAACTATAGAAAAATTCGTAATTTAATTTCTTTTTTATAGATGTTTTAACATCGTAAATTTGTTTTATATATTGATTTATTTCATATAAAATTGGATAAGTCATACATTACTTAATTAGATTAATTAAGTAGGTGAAAGATTTTTAAGTTTTATGTAAAAATTAACTCAATTTACATTGATCACTTATGCTGAATTTCTAAGTATATTTTTAGTTTTATTCATGTGTTATGGGATAATATTTGGCTATGAGATAATCAAATGTTTAAAGGTTTAAAAGTTTTTTTAAAGCAAAAATAACCGCATGACACATGAATAAAACTAAAAATATAATACATTGATCACTATTGATCACTCGCAAGCAAAAATATATTACATTAATCATGTCATTGCAAAAATTATGTTTCTCTCTGGCTTAGGATAGAACAACTCTATCCCGCGGCGGTGTAAACTGTCCCAAATAAATGGGAGTATGGGACAATAACTTGATGGGCTTGTTTTGGTGTCGTTGCAAATAGCCAAAACAATCTTTGTCCTTTCTCTATGATTTTAGGACATTACAACTCTGTCACGCGGATATACCCTGATTTTTTTTTTTGGGCTTAATAAGGCAAGGATATACCCTGATTTGTGTTTGTACATGTAGGTTAAAAATTATTTCTCAAGGAGACAGATACGGAACTTAGGGCCTAAGGGGCTGAGGCCAAAATATTTAAAAAATAGTAATATAGTATATATATTTAATGAATATTTTAACAATTGAGCCCTTTGTATGAAAATGATTATTTTTGGCTCCCCTCCCTCCTCCCAAGAAGTTACAAGCTGGCCTTTGAAATAAAGATAAAACTCAACAGACAAACACCCACACTATAACATCTGCAGCATACCGTGTTGGCTGTCTCTCACTCTTTCTTCTCTCATATTCAAGCTACTTTTTTTCTTTTTCTTTTTTATGAGTGCTAGAATTGGTTATTTGAATTTTTGTGAAGGAAACATGACTATTTTTGCTGAATAGAAAGATATGTGCGCAAAACAAATAACAAGAAAAAGAGATAAAAACAAATTACAAACTAAGTTAATGTACTTGTGGGACCTACAAAATTCCCTTTGAATTTCACACAATCTATTTATTGGTTGATTTTGAAGTGACTTGAAATGTCGGTTTCTGATGTGCCGCCTGCAAGCAAGAACTAGATACATGTCATTGTCCCATTTAAAGAAATAAGGTTTGGAGGTTAAAATGAATGGGACTTTTTTCTCTTTATGCTCTTGGTTGATGCTTGTTAGCGTTTTTAATAGGGTTGAATGTATAGTTATGGCTCATTTGAATTTTGAATTTTCTACTTCCGTAGACTCGAACCCAATGAGTAGGGTGTTACTGTGGTCACTCTCAAATGAAAGACGCCAACTCAAATCACTCTTTTACCCATTTTTCTTTCAAAAAAAAAAAAAAAATCTATTTATTCTATCTTAGTTCTTTGTTTCTCCAATGAATACATCTCCATGAGATAAAAATTTTAGCCTGCACATACAAAACTCAAATCAATTTTTTTTTTAATTGTATTACAAATAAACCATTCAATTTGTATTTTTGTTAATGTTTTGGGACAGGTATATCGTTGCAGGACAGAGTTGTTCTGTCCTAAGCTAGGGAGCAAGGACAAAGATACAGTTAATCCATTGAACAAGTTTTGGCTATTTGCAATGACAACAATGCTAAGAATAAAATTGTTAAGCTAGAGAGCCAGGACAAAGATACAGTTAATACATTGAACAAGTTTTGGCTAATTGCAATAACAATAATGGTAAGAATAAAAGGAATAAAATTGTTATGCGGTAAGAAAATGGAGAACTAAAGAGGTTTTTTTTTTTTTTTTTTTTATAGAGATAATTACAATATGCTGCTAACCCCCGCAGCTTGAATCTTTTCCCCCTAGACCTCTAAGCATTTTGTGCATTGGGAGAACTAAAGAGGTTATTAACCCATTTAAAGAACTAAGTGCATGTTTGGTACACTGTAGAGGACATTGTTATGAATATTTATTATTGTCCCTATTTTTTTTTTTTTTTGGAGAAAGTTATTGTCCCTAAATTTGGTTGTTATATATGGAAAACTAGTAAAAGATAATGTATAAGGAAAATTTATATTTTTGGAAATATATTAATTTTAAAACCTATTTTTTTTTTTTTGAGTGAAATTTTAAAACCTATTATATGCTTTAATGAATAGAAATTACATCCATTTTAAAGAGAAATAGTTATTCTTCAATTTAAAGAATAGGTATTCCTATGTAATAATTAATCCATGTAATAAAAATGCAACCAAATGACTGAATTGCTATAACTCATGAATAATTTTTTTTTTTTTTTTTTGAGAAGGTAATAACTATTTTATTACGGGAGCTATTACAACATACAAATTGTAGGGACAAGGGGCCCAAATATATATTGGGCCTTGGGTCTTGTCCAAGGAGGCTCAGTAGTCCGAGGGTAGATTAGTAGTAAGGAAGACGTAAGACGTAAGACTGTGAGCTCCACGAGCAAGTTATGACTGTAAAGGCTAAGGGAGATGGTCTGAGAAAGAATATCCCCTCAGCTAAACGAAGCAAAGATCAAAATGTGTATCCTATCATCCAGGATGACGTACCAGGAAGTTCTATTGATAAGGATATGCACTGTGAACGTACAGGACAAATGGGAGCTAAGAAATATCTAAGAGAAAGCTGCTACCACCGCATTGAATGCTCTATAGCTAACTCTCTAGCTGCATTAATGAGGAAATGATGTCTGAATAGTGCTTTTTAGCCTTACAGCTACCCCTAAAAACTTCAGAAGGGTGCTGATGGGACAATGATCAACACAAGCAATATGTTGTCCACGTGGAGGGTAGAGATGAAAGGGGGGATGTAGTATAAATTAGAAGGGAGGCCTCAAGAGAAAATGATGGAAGAATTAAGACAGGAGTACTGTAGCGATTAAAACTGTATTTGTAACCAACTTCAAGTAATATATATAAGAACTGATTTCCTCGGACTGTGCTGAGTATAATTTTCCTTAGATAAATCCAATCCATTTTTGCTTTATTGTCTTCTGGATCCATTATAGTTGTTACCCAACTTATTATAGTCTAATTTTATAACCCACTCTCTACAAATTCATTGTATTTGGCTTATTGGGCCTAAATCCACTTCCTGTTTGGGCTTAGGACTCAGTTTGTGTCCTTACACAAACCATACCCTAAGATATAGAGGTCAAATGTGTTGGACCTTTTCTTACTCTATATATATTCTATCTCATTTTGTTTTTACTGTACGCATCTCCATGCATAGACGAAACTGGGATCTAAACTTAGGGGGCCATAGCCTTAATAAATAAAAATATTCTGTAAAATCCAACCAGCATATATTTAATGTTAAGAAAATATCAACAAAAAAAAAGAAGAAACAAAATAATTGTTTTAAATACATTTTAACTTAGTCATCTAAAAATAGAATTCAACATTCTTTTATATAACAAAAATCATCTATAATTGATTTTGTACTAAATTTTGCAACAATCTCCCCTTCAATTAAAAATAAAATAAAATTGAAAAATCTTTAAATAAATAATTTACAGAGTTTAATCCTATTTGAGCAATTATATTAATTCACAATTCAAATAGTTTCTTAACTTGTAAGGATACCAAACTTTATCCGATATGAAAAATGATGTTTCCAATATTTCATTGGAATTACTTATTTAATTCATTAAATGTTTGATAATTTCCATGTATTACAATCATATTGAGTTAGTTTTTTTGAATTTAAAAACATGCATATTGTAAGGACCAGATTTGAATTCCTAGCCTAAAAATATGAATGGACTTAGGCCCAAAAAGCCCAAAATAATGAATTTGTAGAGAAATGGGTTAAAAAATTGGGTTTTAGTTAATCGAACAACAGATTCAGTAGGTTGATGGTGAAAGAATGAAGATGGACAAGTGTAGAATGAATAATAAATGTCCTCGGCAATATCCAAGGAGACTGGTTCTTATATAATGATCTTAAATGTGGTTACAAGTTTGGTTCTAGATTGTTACAGTATTTCTTCCCTCATTTTTCGATACCCTAGTCTCATTGCCTCCACTTTCTTTTATCCTCCTTTTTCTTTTGACCCCTATCTTCCTCGTGCATACCAGGTGAGTTAGCTGCAGTGTATTTAATGTGGATGTAGCAGCTTTCTCCTTAGATATTTTAGAACCCTTTCCTGTCCCGAGCTCCCATAGTTCTTATCCATATCAACTAAATGTTTCTGTGATGTTCCTTCGGATGGCAGATCATCTCTACGGATATCGGCCTCGGTCATCCGAGGTGGCTCTTATCCTCGGCACAACCCCCTGGGCTGTCATGATCTAAACTGACTTCTCCGTTTGCCAACATGGGCCCTTTTGACAGTGTTTGCCCCCTCCTCGAAAGCCTTTAGTCCTCGGCTTGGGCCTTAGGTCCATTACATACCCAAATAATGGGCTCCGGGGCCCAAGGCCCTTCCCACATATATTGGTAAATGTTAATAAAAATGCTAAAAGTACTACAATTTTTATTTTTTATTTTTATAATTGATGATACATTAATTTATAAAATTTATACAGTAAAATTTGTAAATACTAGTGGCTACACACTCCACATTAGCACCAATTTATTAACACAACTATTCAATTTCATAATGCCCCACATAAAATTAGCACTAATTTAGTAACAAACAACCATCAATAACTAGGAAGTTATAAAAAAAAGAAAAGAAAAAAAAAGAGTTAAATATTTTAATTTTTTTAGTTAAAAATTAATAGACACATACACGGATACACTTGCCACCCCACCCACAGATTAATTAATGGCCACACGTGCACCCCCAATCTCACTCGATCTCCCCAATACTTCCGTCTCTTTCCTCTTGTTTCGTTCTTATGGTATATAACTATATATATTCCTCCTCACGCATAGACGATGAGGACCATTTAATTAATCATGATTAAATATATTATCTCATAGCCAAAGATCTGAGTCATATAGGCACAGACATTAAGGACAAATAAGATCGTTTCTTGATTGATCAAAAAAAGATTGTTTCTTGGACAGTTAATATATTGAAAAAGTTTTGGCTATTTGCAATGAAACCAAAAATCATTGAATACAAGGGAGTTTAGGTAAGCAATGGGATTTATAAAATTGGGATTACAAACTGAAAATACTAAAAACTTATATTATATACACAAATAGAGTAGTTTAGCTCTTTCTGATTTGAGTTTTGTATATGTAGGTTAAGAATTTTAACTCTTGGAAATGTATTCATAGTAGAAGGAATTAGATGGAATAAAGAGATATAATAAGCAAAGGTCCAACACATTATTGACTTGAAATGTCAGTTTCTGTACGGCCTGCAAGTGAGAACTAAATACGCGATTGTTGTCCCATGAATTTTTTTTTCTTAACTCTAATAAACCGCCTTACAATACGGAATGCATGGGGCTTAATTAGCAATTAGGTCATCTGTGGAATTGTGTTGTCAGATTTATTAACTCTGTATCGCAACTTGCAAGAATAAATAAAAGGCGGAAATACCATTTTCGTCCCTACATTTTTACAAGATTTCCACTTTGGTCCCTAAATTTTTTTTCCACCAATTTTAGTCCCTGTCCTGAAAAGCGCCTCTCATTTTAGTCCCTAACGTTACATCTGAGACGGAATTCGCTGAGCTGGCAAACGGCACAAGTGAAGAACATTAAAATATTATCCACTTAAGGCACGTGGCTTTCCCGCCCTGCCAGTTAGTCACGTGCTGGCAAACCCCAAACAACTAAAACTAAAAACTAACAAAAACACTGAGGCCTAAGAAACAAACCAAATACTAAATACTAAATACCAAATACCAAATACCCTAACCTCGGTGAAATCACCATAGACGACACAAAAAACCCCTGTCAGCAAGCACAAAAAACCCCAAATCATCAAGCACGATCCCTAGCTTCAGAGTGATTGTAGCAAAATTTGATGAACTGAGCTGAATATGTAGTTTATAAAGTCACGTGAGGGCCACGTGACCTCTTACAGGCGGGAAAGGGACTAACTGGCAGGGCGGGAAAGCCACGTGCCTTAAGTGGATAATATTTTAATGTTCTTCACTTGTGCCGTTTGCCAGCTCAGCGAATTCCGTCTCAGATGTAACGTTAGGGACTAAAATGAGAGGCGCTTTTCAGGACAGGGACTAAAATTGGTGGAAAAAAAATTTAGGGACCAAAGTGGAAATCTTGTAAAAATGTAGGGACGAAAATGGTATTTCCGCCTAAATAAAATTGTTGTGTAGTAGAAATAAACGGCAAAATGGGGCTAGTCTAGCCACTTGCAATTAATCGGGAAAAAAAAAAGTTCTCTCATAATAAAAGGCAATATTGTTTTAAAAAAGACAAAAAAAAAATTTCTTAAATCTTTGATATTGTATTAGAAAATGCGAGACATAACTTTGAGATCATGATAAAATATAAACAATAAAATGAACAAAATTTCATAAAAAAAATTAATACTAATATATATACAGAGAAAGAGAAGCATTAACGTAGTTTTGACTATTTTGCAATCACATCAATGGTAATAGTGATCAATGTAAAATACATTGATGTCAGAAAACTTGTTCAATGTATTAACTGTCCAAGAAATAATTGCAATAACACCAATGGTAATAGTGATCAAGGTAATATACCAAAAGGATGCCATGGTATATTCTGTCCAAGAAGTGCGTTGGGGGGTGGTTTAAGTTTTTATTGGTCAGGGTGTGTGTTTTGGACACCACCTACCATAAGTTCTCTTTTGAATTTCAGACAATTTATTTAATTCACTCTGGAGTTACTTGAAATGTCGGTTTCTGTTTGGCTTGCAGGGGAGAACAAAATAGGAGATTGCCCCATTTAATTAAATAACTAAGATTTGGCATCAAATACCATTAATTTCACACAACTCCAGCTTATATGCCATGTGTCTCGTAGCAAAATGTAATATATTTTAATTTGCTAATAGCCAAAACTTGTCCAATAACATCAATGGTAATAGTGAACAAGTTTTGACTTTAAATCTTTCTTTATTAATATTACCATCGATGTCATTGAACAAGTTTCTTTAAACCTGTCCAAACTAAAAAATGCAATATGTTTTGCAAACCAAAACCTGTTCAATGACATGAATGGTAATAGACTAATAGTGACCAATGTTAATATATATTGATGTATATTACATTATTATTATTATTATTTTGATTTGTTAGGGTGTCATGAAAAACATATGAACACGTTTTGGCTTTAAAACTTTCTTTATTTGTTGTTGTAATTATCAAATTAATATAAATAAATAAATATATATATATATATATATTATGTTGTGATATGAACTGACGGAGCTGACGAGTTCATTTGCACATGGACGATCCCATCAATACAGACGAATCCAAACTTTGGCTAGGTAAGTCAATTATATGCTTTACTGACGAAGATATCCAGACCATTCAATGCAGGCAATCAAACCCAAAATGGTTACAGGGACAACTGTACAATCCGTTGAAGGACAGTGATGACACATTAAACGGCCCCAGACGTTACCAAAAGGAGCATTAAGACCTCCATAACTACCCCAACGACTAGAGGCCATAAGAAGATATATAAGTCCCAGACATCGCCAAAGAAAAGGAGAGACAAGTAAGAAAGGAGATTGTTTATTTGCTTTTCTGTTCATCTTATATTGCTTTTCTTTTAAGAGAGTTTCATATTCTGACTTTGGCATCGGAGGCGTTGTGGCAGGCACCACACCGGTGTCCATCTGTAGAAGTTGAAGGATCATCTCCATCCGACGAGTAGTACTGATGAGTTCTCATTCATCAGTTTGGGTACTGACGAGTTTACACTCATCAGTTTTTCATCAGTTTGGGTACTGATGAGTTCACACCCATCATGAACAATATCAAATTCAAAAGAGATCATCACGGATGGTTTTAAAAAAGAAAAAAGAAAAAAGCTCTATATTATTTTAGAAAAGATAAAAACATTTATCTCAAATCTTTGATATTGTATTAGAAAATGTGAGCCATAACTTTGAGACCATGGTAAAATATAAACAATAAAATGAATAATATTTCATATAAAAAAAAAATAATAATATACAGAGAAATGGAAGCATTAACGTAGTTTTCGCTATTTGTAATGACATCAATAATAGTGATCGTTTATCCAAAAAAAAAAAATAATAATAATAGTGATCAATGTAATATACCAAAAGGATGCCATGGTATAGATCTCATCTGGGTGTGTGTTTCGGACATGACCTACTAATTAAGTTTCCTTTGAATTTCACACAACATATTTATGGACTTTGGACTTTGGACTGACTTGAAACGTCTGTTTCTGTTTGGCCTGCAAGAGATAATTGCTAGATATGAGACTGTCCCATTTAAAGAACTAAGATTTTGATGAGGTTTTTTGGACCTTTTGTTTATCACAGATTAATTATATGCCATGTGCCTCAGAGCCAAATTGAACTTGCACGGTGACAGGTCATTCACACCACGATACCTCGGTGTTTTTCAAGTGCTTCCAAAATTTATTCATAATAACACCAACACAATTACTCTAGAAAACCACTTTAACATATGAACGACTTACCATACGTGTGATACGTGATATACACGTCTCTCGAATTTTTTTTCAACTATAAATAAAGGGAAATGTTAACCATTTTGTTCATTCAACAAACATACATTGCTAGAGGCAAAACATGGTTTCGGAGAAAACTGTCTCCACCATTGTAAGGGCGGTGATGATTATGATACTCACATTGTTCATTGTTAACAGCAAGCCTGTTGAAACTAAAAGGCTTTTTGTTGTTGTCATGAAGTCATACAAGCTTGAGACAGCCAAGGTGGTGCCAGTTTCACAGGTTCGAGCCCCGACTCCACCTTCTGCGTCTAATTCATGCACTTACTTGCCTGGACCACCCGGTAAGGGTTCAAGCTGCCACCATCATTGAAGATAATGGAGCTTGCTTACTTAGCGATTTGGTCATCTGTGTAGTTTGTACTCGCGTTTATTCTGTATCGCAATATTAAATAAAATTGTTATGTTAATGAAAAAATAGCTCTAGCCACTTGCCAAAATTTTGTTTTATGTTTATTTAGTTGCAATTAATCGTAGCAAACGAAAAAAAAAATGTTCTCTCCTCTACAGTATCATCGGTTGGTGTTTAAGCCTAGGAGTTTACGTAGGCAAAAGTTGACAGGACAGCTTCGATTCATCGCCTTGTAGCTTCTTTTCTTTTATTTATTATATATATATATATATATAGAGTATTTGTTAAGCAGCGTTTGAAATTACATTTTCGTCCACAAAATTTTAATGTGCCAATGCGTGTTAAACTGGGTGGTTTTTCGTAATTTGAGTCTGACCACAATAAGTCAATAAAGAGAAGGTCCAGAAACAGGGAAAGAGAAAAGAAAAGTGAGTACTTTCTCAGTCTTCATGGTATGGCCTTTTTTAGGAGAGGTTATTCACCGTTAAGGATTTCTAATCTTCCCTATGGTGAGGTTTTTGTCAACACATCAAGTACTATGGCTCTGAGTCTGACCACAATAAGCCTCTGCTCATGGCCTTGAAGGCAGGTCTTTTTTTCTTCTTTTTTGGTTTTCTGGCTACTTTCAATTTCTGTTTTTTGGCTTTCTCGGGCTTTATTTTGTCTTTAGTTTTTTTTGAAGTAAATGCGTAAAGCTGAGTTTTTTAGCATCTGGATTCTTTTGTAACTAATTGTATTAGTCGATATGTGATGAATTTTTTAAAGGGGTTTTGAGTTTTGGGGTTCTGGGCGTGTGAAAGACTATAGAACTTTTTTTTGGGGGGGTTCGGTGGGTTTGGCCCTTTTGTGCATGTTAAATTTAGCCGACCCCAACATTTTGCAATTAAAGACTTATTGTTATTGTTGTTTAAGTATGTTAAAAATTGTTGAAATTTTGAGGGTATTTTTATTGTTAGATCACCGGGTGCTTTGCCATCTGGGTATAGGAGATTTTTTCCTTTATGGTGAATTTTCCTGTGGGTAATTATTTTATTATTATTTAAGAATCGCCTTAGGGTAATTAATGTCAGTTAATTACCAGACGATATTGCCTTCATGGTGTGAGTTTGCCTTAGGCTTAGGGTTATCAAAGTTTTTTTTAATGACTTTATTATTATTAGTTTTTGTAATGTTTTCATTTGAAAATGTTGTGCTGAACGTCTCCTCAAAATTATTTTCATGGTGAATGTTGTCCGATGGATTGATGAATGTCGAAACTTAGATTCATGAGATGTGCCATTTATAGGCTGCTTTTGTTAATACTTAATAGACATTGTTGTTTGAGTATTATTTTTGGTGATTATACTGTCATTGGATGCAATTGATTAGTGATTGGGCTTGTCCCGTTGATGATAGTTTGATTTTAATTGTGATAATGGAACTGTATTCTCTTTCTAGTCTCCAATTTTTAGTTTTTTGGTAAATACGGCTTGCATAAATAACTTAAGTTCTTACAAAACGACTTGACTGAGGCTCAAAGTTATAAAACTCTGATAAAATAAAATAAAAAGGTACATTAGAAGGGGATCTTCAAATAACATGACATCTGAAAATAAGGAAAAGCCTCTCTTCGCTAAAGCATTAGCACACTTGTTGGTTTCTTGATACTCTGATAGCTGTGCTTCACTTCACAACTATGGAAAGCTTGGACTAAATTCCTGCAGTCATGTGCAATGCCACAGATAAGAATGTTAGGACAAGAAACACTTTTTAAAGCTAATAAAATTTCCATAGCAGCCAATTTCACAATTAAATAATGGATTCCTAACTCCCTAGCTAAAATGAGACCATGTCTAACTGCCCAAACTTCAGCTAACACACTCGAAGCTTGCTGATGCAGGGCATTTAAGTTGTTTTACATTTGTAGTTGGACAGAAAACCAGTAGCAATAGTTGCTTGTGTCTAAACAGTGAGTTAGAGGTTGCTATTGTAACAGCAATCACTTAGAGCCATTTGTACTTAGTTAATTAGTATGTTAGTTGGTTATATTGCCAATTACCAATTAGGTTAAGTCTTTAATTGAGCCAATCCATTGGCTGCTAGTATAGTGCAGCTTGTATAAATAGCAGATTAGGCCCTCCGCTCTCTTTTGTATGTGAATGAAATAAGCCTTTTAGAGCTTTTCTTGAACTTTGCAGAGGTTCCTAACCACCTATCAATTTGTTCTATGTAACTCACATTCCATTTAGTTCCAATTCATATCACAGCCCATCACTTTCCCTGCATCACTTGCCCAATAGCTCTGTGGAATCTGTTTGCCCAGTTACTCTCTGCATTTTGAATAAGTCCACCCTCACCAGCCTGGCCTGTGCTCCCCCGGGAGGATGATAGAGACAGAGAGAAATATAACTACATCATTTCAGTCAATCCAACTACAATGACGCTGTTTCAGTCAAACTTAATTCAAACAGCCAAAGCCCCAAATTGTGCTCTGTCTAATTACCTCTCTCAGGTTTAACACGTGGTGCAATTAGTGGAAACGTGTGTTTAATTACTGATCACAGGCTGTCAATTTGTTAAGAGTTGTTAGAGTTCTGTCAGAGAATTAGTTCTTGTTTACCACCTAAATTGATCTAAAGCTAAAGCTTATCTCAGTCCTATTAATAGGACTCTTGTATTGCATTACAGAGTGTGCTGTATAATATCAGATTCAGATATTTTTCTATCTCTGTTTTACTCTCACACATACAATCTCAAACTCTTTCAGAGGAACCATCGGTATTGAGTTGAACGGAGGTGTTTCCCATTTCAGAAACATAGTAGACCTGGCTGTAAAACAGAGATAGATACTTTAGTCTCGGGTTAAGGCATTTATTGCTGAAAATTACTGCATTTCTATGCAGCCAAAGATTCCATATGCCTGTCAAAAACATGATAGCCCAATGGATAGAAGATTGAGCATGAATAACATAACAATTGCCATTCCTTTTGAACCAGGAATGAAGGGGGTTTCCCAAGAGAACCCCACTTCATTCTTGTGGAAAAACTACACGTTGAACATAGTTTGGGTTTTGTTATTTGCACTTTAATATATCTTGTGGAGAGGTTACATATGTTGCAATGGCAACAGACAATTGGAACTTTTCTTGGTTTTGTAGCCAAATATGACAGAATATGTGTTATAAAACAAAAAAATAACTCTGATGGAATTCTATGATCTATGCCACTCACAATGATTGTGTATTGCATACAGAATTCAGTGTTGGATAACCTGTAGATCGGAGATACATTGCAGCCTACTCTGGGCTGAATCCTGGTGCTAGCGGTGACCAGAAACTCTTCCCTTGCTGTAATGAGTAACCTGCCCTTGCCTATTAATATATATTTTAATTATAGCTTTGCTTCATCCAATTTTTTTTTCAGTCCTCCAGATCTGAACTGTTGTTGTGCTGACTGCCTCCCTACAATTATTTTTATGGTGAATGATGTCTGATGGATTGATGAATATTGAACCTTAGATTCATGAGAAGTGCCATTGATAGGTTGCATTTGTTAATAGATGTTGTTTGAGTATTATTTTTTCTAATTAGTGATTGGGCTTGTCCCGTTGATGTTAGTTTGATTTGGAATGTGATAAAGGAACCATTATTTCTTTTCAGTCTCCAATTATTTGTTTGGCTTTTGTTATTTGCACTTTTATATACCTTTTGGAGAAGTTACATATGTTGCAATGGCCGATTAATCAAATTTATAAACGGTCTATTGAGATCTTTGGGTGAGTCTATTGTTATCTTACTATATATAAAAAGAGAGAGTTTTACCTGTGTGTTTGTTGTGTAATAAAACAGCAGTAGAAGGGACAGATGATAGGTTGAAATCAATTGTGTTGGGCTGGAGAGAGAGTTTGGGCCTTTTTTCCTATTGTTATCCATTGCCAGATTTTCCTCACGATTTTTCTCCCAACCATTAGTGACACCAAGTAGTGAGTACTGATAGAGAAACACGGATAGAAGGAGGTGGTATTGCATGTTTCCAATATGTGTAGAAGAGAGGAGAAGAAGAAAATGATTCTGCTACATATTTCTGCTACAAATTAGGACTTCAGGATTTTGGGTTGTAAGTTGGGCATTAGATCTTTCATGTTTTTCAATTACTAAGAAAATGATTTATTGATGGATGGATTACAATATGCCTCCATGCTTAGGAACTTGGAGGAAAGAGAAGAGGGAGAAAGGGAAAGGAAGGTTGCAAGTGATTATGAATTGAATTTTAGGTACTTTAATGCGGATGCATTTGAAGTGTTTGTGAAAATGAACAAATTGGCTTTTGGGTAAGTTTCTGTTATTTGTTTGTTAGTTTAAATGATGATATACGCATGATGAAACACATGGCAATAAAACATGATGTTAGTTTTCATGTGAAGTGTTTTTCTTAAGGGTCAGAACCTTAAGGAACTCAACCTGAGTGTATAATGATGGATGGCCACATATTATTTGTGTATAAGGAACTCAACCTGAGTGCATATGTACAGCTATCTTTTAGATTGCTTTTGTTTCTTTTCTGATTTGTATCATGTATAATGATGCTATTAATGTTTTCTCTATATCTTTATTTTGCTAGACAGGAAGCAGGACTTATACAGTTATACCAAGGGTCCAGCCAATGCCTTTGTAGTTGTTGTGGAAAAAACTTCTCCAATGATCAAGAAGGCTTAACCCCGTGTTTTTGAGAGATTCTTTGCCCACATAAAAAAAATTATCCAAAATTATCAAGCTGATTCTCTTACTTGTAGCTCATTGAAGCTTATATCATATTATTGTACTATAGTCCTAATTTGTGCTTTTGTACTTAATAGGAGCAAATCAAGCATGCTGAGGAACAATTTAACTATGTCTCGCTGTTATTTTCTTGAGGTTTAGTGATTATAAATTATTTCATTTCGTAGACTTGACTTACTTATTCTAATAAGGATATGCCACTTGATTTTTCAGTTTATTGCAGATTTACTATGAGCAATCACCAATTTGTTGGATCCAAACCAGAGAAATCTTCGGTTAAAAGGAACTTATAAATATTTCATCTTTCATTTTTATGCTAGAAATCTGGTCTTCTTAGGTCTTTTCTTTCGTTTTCCCAGATGAGAGAAGATGTCGAATAAAGGTTCTCTATTTGTTATACCTTTTCTACTGTAAGCATAGCATGAATACATATTGTGTTTTGGCGTATATGACTTTACTGAGTGATTTTTCACATGGAAATGTTTTGAGTAGTGTATTTAAAGACCTATTCTCGACTTTCGGTTGAGAATAAAACAATTGTATCATACAAACTTGCATTGCAAATGCAATCAAATAATTTCATTTTTTTTTTCTTTTAAATTTGATAAATTTGGATACTGATACTTGATTCTAAGCTAGTAGTTTTTATTAGAGAATTCAAGTTCAGTTACGTGGAAAACATCTCAAAGGGCTGTCCTTGTCTGTGGCTAGCTAGCCTAGCTTACTCATAAGGCCCGGTGAATCCTCAGGTGCTGAGACAAATTTCTAGTCCAAACTCCAAGACAAATATCCAATGGCTTGGATGGTCTCTTTTATGTGGGCTTACCTACTGTAGACATGGTTCATGTAGTGTAAAAGGTTCAAGTTCCTGATGACTTCTCGGAATTCAACACTGCACTAAAAGCTGCTTAAGATAAGTATAGATTTTTTCATGGTAGTCACAGTCATACAAATGTGTTACTTTCCATAGCATTATTCTCGTCTCACGGAATTGATTAAGAACCCCTAGAGGCCAAGACAGTGGGTTTATGTTTTTATTATTATCATGTCAATTAAAGATATTCATGAATTTCCTATATAGCACAATCCATGTTCACCATTTATGCCGCAGTCTTGGTTCATACAAAACACAGGATGAAAAAATAGTCTTCTAGATAGTGTTCGAGGCTAAATATTTACAGCCCAACACAATGGCCAACAAAGTCAAATTTTCGTATTGGAGCTCATAATGGAGTTAAAGGCCCAATTACTCAAGGCTAGACGAAATGGTTTTACCACCTGCTACCACAAAAGGATGATACAAAATCCTGAAACATAAACCTGTATTTAACAAAACTATTATTTGAGCTTGTGCCTAAGAATTAAGATTAGTTTCATCATGCCGTCCAATCCTACTTGAAAAGCCGAAATGAAAAGTGAGGGAGTTGGTTTTGGAGACAATAAAAGTTTTTTTTTTTTTCATCAATTTTTGGGCTCCATGCTAGGACTTGCAAATGGTTTGGAGTTGCAGGCCATGAAACCATGATGGCTAAATTGTGTATAGAAGAGTTTTCTTTTAAATATATAATTCAATAGTTTAGATAATAAGAAAGGGTTCGATTAATGTTTGCTTAGTGGCGGCTCTAGAAATGTTTTTGAGGGTGGTAATTGAGAAACTTAAATTATACAAAATCTAATAAAAAGAAAACTTCATATATCGGCGATAAAAAAAACACACACGCACGCACATGAAAGCTACATCACCTTTAAAATTTTAGTTAAATAAAAATTTTCTTGGACTTTTTCTTCTTTTTTCTTTTTTAAAGACTTAATATATTATTAAGGGGACTAAAGTTTAAGGACAAAGTTTGGCTACAAACTAAGTTGTAGCACAAAATTATAACTTTCATTAAACAAATTAACATTGCTACATATTTTGAAAATCTAAGGGTATGTTTGGTAATTGTTTTTTCCCTTTATTTTCTGTATCCGAAAACAGTTTTCTATTTTTGAAACTAAAAAACTTGTTTGGCAACCCAAAATGAACAGAAAACAAAAACTATTCTCAAAATTCAATTTGTGAAGGAAGCTGAAAATATGCAAAAGGCTATTTTCAGTTTCTAGTTTTCAAAAGTCAATGAAAACACATATTTGATTTAATGAATCTGTCTCATTTAATAAATTAGTATTAAAGTTCAAACCCTAGTAAAAACATATTTTAGTATTTTCTTTTATTTTTCTTCAAAAAACTATTTGAAGTTGAAGGGAAGCTTGAAATATTTCTTGGGTTTGGAAGTGGCCAGATCTGAGAGAGGTATATCACTGTGCCAGAGAAAATATGCACTTGAAATAATCAATGATGTGGGGATGCTTGGCTGTAAGCCAGTGAAAACTCCCATGGAAGTCAATCTAAAGCTTAGCAAGGATGAAAGAGAGTTGCTGCCTGATGCTGGTATGTATAGAAGATTAATAGGAAGGTTGTTGTTCCTGACTATTTCCAAACCGGACATTACTTACTCTGTGCACAGATTAAGTCAGTTTATGTCTAAGCCTAGAGAGCCCCACCTCAAGGCAGCATATAGGGTGATTCAATACCTTAAAGGTACTCCAGGTCAAGGGTTGTGTTTTTTCATCTAAATCCTCTCTGCATATCAAACCATGTACTGATGCAGATTGTGCAGCATGTATTCACTCAGGGAGATTTATTACAAGCTATTGTGTTTTTCTTGGTGATTCCTTGATTTCCTGGAAATCAAAGAAGCAAAATACAGTGTCAAGATCTACAGCAGAGGCTGAATACAGAGCAATGTCAGTTGTAGTGTGTGAAGTGACTTGGCTTTTGTATTTGCTTAAGGATTTGAATGTCAAGCATGATCAAGCTGCCTTATTGTTTAGTGACAATCAAGAAGCAATTCATATAGCACTAATCCATTGTTCCATGAGCGTACAAAGCACATAGAGATAGATTGCCACATCGTAAGAGACAAAGTGCAAGCTGGTGTTATAAAACGGATGGACATCAAAACACAATCTCAGTTGGCAGATTTCTTGACCAAGGCTTTGAATTTGAACCAATTTTCTAGTCTTCTTACCAGGATGGGCATCCTCAATATTGATTCTCATGATATCCATCCTGAGGGGGAGTATCAGAAGTGAAAGAAACAAAAGTAAGAAGCATGCAAACCAGAAGTTATAGAAGCTGCAGAAAAAGATGAAAGCTAAACGGCAAGTAGTTTGAGTAGTCCTGAGCAAAGCTACATGTAGTTCAGGCTTTGTTAGTAAGCACGTGAGAAGCATGTGTATGATTAGTTGCGCTTTCTATTTTACTTTGAGCATTTCTTAAATTATCTTGACAGGTGGGATTAACTGGAGGTCTACAAGTGAAGGGCGTGACATATACTCATTACTCATACAGATCAAATAAAAAAGGATGTATGTGACACATTTTTAGTAGAAAAAACTACTGGTGTGTATCACGACCAGGGACAGAGCCAAAAATCTTCTCTTGGAGGGTCTGACCCTATGACCAAGATGATAATGTATAAATATATAACTACTCATAGTTTGAAAGTACATTGTTGGAACTAGCTAGGTTGACAAAAATAAAAACTTTAGACAATATTTTAGTACTCATACCAAATAGGTATTTTACTTCAGAATTCACAATGTATTTTATTTAGCTACATGCCTTAAATATAATTGTATTAGAATCACTAAATAATAATCATACATTATCTTCACAAAAATAATGAATTTGAGTGTGATTTTTATACAATTTGTATAATTTATATGTAATCTCATTATCTTTTATGAGATACAAGTTGTAGTACTATTATACTACAAACTTTTTTTTTTTAAAGTTCCATAAAAGTGGTTTTTTTTTTTGGGTGGGGCCATTCGTATTTTTTCAGGAGCCAAGCTATTAAAACTTTTAGTTTGAAGAAAAACACATATAAACTATTTTAAGAAATGTTCTTCATAAAATTTATTGTGAAAATTTTTAATCTCATACCTTAACCGTTTTGAAATTTATTGTGAAATTTTTTTATAGCTTTAGACTTACTGAATTAATTTAAGAAGAGCTTGTTATGCTAAATAGTTGCTAACAAATATGGGGCAGGGACATGCATGGAACAACGCTTTGGTCGTTAACCCTCCTTTTTTTTTCTTTTTTCTTTTTATTTTTTATTTTTTTTTAAGAATACTAAATATTTTTAACACACACACAGGGAGAGGGGAAATTTTTTTTAAAGAAACTTACAGTGGTGTATATCCAAACAGGGGCATAGTCAGGAATTTGTACATGGGGGGACCGACTACTTGTACATGGAGGTGTTGACCTACATGGAACCACTAGTTTTTCCTCACCACTCACAACTCGCCGCATGGTGAGTTGTGGCAAAAATTGTATAAGTTTTTGTGGTTCTTGCATTTTTCAGTAACTTAAGCCCAACCCTATTTTCTTGTCTATCTCCCTCCTACTACACACCTTGACTCAAATGACTGCTAGGTTTCTTTAACGGCTTCTAGGGTTGGATTGGAAGTCTTTGATACCAAGTTGGAGTTGAGTTGTAAAGTGTGGAAGATTAGAAATAGGAGAGAGAGAGAGAGAGAGAGAGAGAGAGAGAGAGAGAGAGAGTAGTTTTGATATATAACCTAAGCAGTTTGAGTCTTTTTTTCTTCTTGGGTACTAATTCTGCATTTGGCTAATTATGACATTGTCAACATTCAACAAACATATTAATTTCATCATTTCTCAATACTCAATTAAGTCAGAGATATCTAAAAAAAAAGGTAGTACAAAAATATAATCCAATGTGCAAATGAATGGTGAGGAAGAATTCAACGGAGAAAAGGAGACTGAGATAAGAGGAAGTAATATTGTGAGACAACTAGGAAAGTGAGGGGAAATAAAAGGAATTTGGGTTTTGGGTATTTGGTTGCTGGGAAATAAGTTTTTTTTTTTTTAAAGCTTTAATTAATGAATAATCTTTTTCTTAATTTTTTTTGTAATTATCTAATGCGGCTCAAGATGTTAAGAATCGTGTGAATTGAGTTGTTTTATTACGTTGACATTGCCATTCTTGTGTGTGAATTCAAACCCAATGTCAATCCACCATGGGTGAAGTGTAAAAGGCCTGAACAAATTGCAATGGAGATTTTTTTTGGTACCTGGTTAGGATAAAATTTGAATTGGAATGGGTTTAGTTTCTTTCTTTGAGTAAATTTAATTTGTAATTTTGTAATAAAAGAAATGCCACATCATTTAAAAAAAAAATGCTAGGTCATTATTCCGTTAGCCACATAAGCAATACCACTAATGGAAGTAAACTGAATGACTTATATTGCTCATTTTGAAAACTTGAGGGACCAATTGCACTCAATTGAAAGTTAAGGGACTAATTGGTGCACATAGAGTAAACTTTAGGGACTAATAGTATAGTTTTGTCTTTTTTTTTTCCTTCCCCAATCTAACTCTGACTCTATACATCATATAATGAGAAAATGGTTTAAAGAAATGTCAAATATTTATGAAATGAAACCAGTGTGTCACAAAATG
>NW_027070251.1:31361-55892 GCF_002906115.3 Quercus suber
TTGTCAAAATATCCTACCCAACAAATGAATTTATTTCATCGAAAGTACTTGAAGACCCTATCTGTGATGAGTGTGGTTTAGAACCTGAAACTGTCCTCCATTGTTGTGTCAGTGCTCAAAAGCCAAAAAGGTATGGAACCATTGTCATCTGCTATCTCTGATTGAGGGTAATGGGGATTTTACTGATATACTATGGTAGTGCAGCATGGATCTGAATAAGGAGTCTAACATGTTGGACATTGTGTTTATGATTGCATGGAGTATTTGGAGAAACAAAATGAGGTAAGCAAGAGCCAGGCAATTTATGGATTAGCTACAAGACTGTTAGAGGAATACTCTACAGTACAAGAAAATCCAATCCAATCTCAAGGTAACTCAGTTGGAAGTAACAAATGACTCCTCCCCCAATAGGATGGTACAAGGTGAATACTGATAGTGAGTTTTCTCTAAGCACAAATGGACTGGTATTGGAGTGATTGCAAGGGATGATCAAGGAAGGGTAGTTGCTCAATGAGCAAGAAACTGATGCCTCCCTTGGGGCGTTGGAAGATGAAGCTAAAGCACTTGAAATGGCTGTGTTTTTGCTAGAGACATTGCTATCCAAAAGGTGGCTTTGAAAGTGACGATCTACTTGTCTGTTTTGCAATGCAGGGAGTCACTGAACCACCTACAGCCATTGCCAACATTATCTCTGGCACCAACCAATATATGTCACAACTACACCAGTTTAAGTCCAACACACTCAAGAGAGGGCAATAAGGCAGCCCATGTCTGCACAATATGCTCAATTTATAGATGACAATGTAACATGGTTGGAGGAAACTCCAACCATTATAGAATCTGCAGTTGCTTCAGATGTAAACCAATTGTTTCAGACTTGAATGGTTAATGAAGTCTGGTTTTTTGTATCAAAAAAAAAAAAAAAAAAAAAAATTCTATGATTACGTACTATATAGCTAGCCCATCTTTTTTTGTGGGTAATTACTAATTATAAAGTCCTCCAAGCTTTGTCAAAATGCATGAAAATTGGAAAGAAGAGATGAAAATGTGTCTTTATGACCATTAGGTTAAGACCAAAGAACCTTTTTGGATATAGGGCAGAGCCACTAGTGGCTGGGGGGCCGTGGCCCCTACAAAAAAAAAAAAAAAATTCCTATTAGACTATGAAGAAAAAAAAATGGGCCCCTCCAACATTAGACAGCCGGCCCCCTACCCATTTCTCACCTATTCTCCCACCCACTCCCAGCCCCAGCTTTAGTTTTACGTAACTCCAAATAAAACAAACCTGCTGGCCCACGGAAATACTCATAAGTCCAACATTTAAATACTCTTAAATCCAAATAACAACAAAAATACACTTTCCTTTCATCTCAAAAAGCCCACCCTGACCCACGGAATCCCTTGCCCTTTTTACTTTTTATTCTTTTATTTTGGCTTCTTTGATACACTTTCAAGATTGGTACAACAGCCTACCAGCCCCCAAAACTCCAATCCTTAGTTCTGTTCTCACAGTCCGAAGAAAAAAAAAATTCTGACCAATTTTTTCTTTCTTCATCAGCTGATTCAGCTTCAGTGTTGGAACTTGGTCGTTTTGTCTTCTTTGATACACTTTCAGCACTGGTACCACTACCTACCAGCCCCCAACACTCCAGTCCTTTGTTTTGTCCTCACAATCCAGAAAAAAAAAAAAAAAAAAATTTGACCAATTTTTTCTTTCTTCATCAACTGATTCGACTTTAGTTTTGGAACTTGGTGATTGCCTGGTGAGTTTTCTTCTCTTTCTTAAGCATTAGACATTCATGATTCATCTCTTTATAGTGTCTTTTTTTTTTTTTTTTCTCAACTATCTACACCTAAATATTCACATGCTCTTTATATTTTCATAAATTTTAGAGAAATACGTGATTGAAGGCATGGGGAGATTGTTTGTGATGAGTCTTGAAGTGAAGATCTTTGGAGGCACAGGCAATAGGCATTGCCACCTGGGTACCCATCTTTGCAAAGTTTCTAAGGTAAAATTGTTTTGATTTATTACCTATTTTTGATTAGTTAGATATCATGTTGCTGTGGGTGTTGTTAAATTGTTTGGTTTATGTTGTATACCAATACTTATGTGTTTAATTTCTGTTTTTGTTTGAGGGTTATTATTAATTAAAGTCATATTAAAAATGGGTTGACTGTTTAAATTATAGTGGAAATTTTTTTTTCTTAAGTATGAATAACAATCATATAACTAAGTAAAAATTCTAATTAAAATTTTATTTTTTAAAGTTCTTTTCAGGTTAATTTTTGAGTCATATTCTTAAAGCTAAAAGAATTATGAGCAAACGAAAAACAACTGATGCATTCTTTAAAAAAAAAGATGTTAGCAATTCAAAAATTAGGACACCTGTGGCAGGAAAATGAAGTTAGACCAACATTGACAATTGATAACATGCGTGGTGTGTTGCGTGTCTTCATTAATGGCAAGCTTATAGGTAATTAGGCGCAACCAAACAAAAAAAAAAAAATATATATATATATATATATATACAAATTCTCCAAGATTTCAAGAACCCCACAAATCTACTACCCAACCCCAAGCTTTTGGTGACTAGAGCTGCAGCAACGTAACGTCGACAATATCCCCAAAGCAAATTATCTTGGGATGTTTGCGAATTCAAATCCATAGCTCCACACTGAAATTAAATTAAAAAATAAAAGTAAAAATAAAACATGATCTATTGCTTCACTTGTAAAACGGGGCATAGCGAATGGCTCCCCACATGTTTGCGAGAATGCCGCAGTGGAGTTGGTAAAGCACTCTTGTACTGTGCAAATGGAGATTTTTTTTACCGGGTTAGGATAAAGATTTTAATTGGAATGGTCTAGTTTCTTTCTTATGTGTAAATTTAATTTTTAAATAAAAAGAAATGTCACATTATTTAAAAATAATGTCAAGTCATTATTTCGTTAGCCACATAAGTAATATCACTAATGGAAGTTAACCGAAGGACTTATATTGCTCATTTTGAAAACTTAAGAGACCGATTGCGCTCACTTAAAACTTGAGGGACTAATTGTATACATAGGGTAAATTTCAGAGACTAATAATATAGTTTCACCCAAAAAAAATAAACCATTGTGACGTGTTTCACAATGGTTGTCTATGCAGTTAGTTTTCTCTTGGCATTTTCTCTTAAGGTTTTTGTATGTTAGGTTCTTAGGTTGTGCAGTGTGGCTTCTCATTCTTTTGCAAAGTGGTCTTTAATTAGCTTGTCATTTTTATGGTTCTTTTGATATTGGTAACAGTCCTCCTTCTTTTGTTTCTGTTATTCAGGGTGAAGCATGTTTGCTTGTGTAGTTAGTTTTCTCTTTTAGTAAAATTTCCTGCTCATAAAAAAAAAAAAAAAAAAAAAACATTAAAAAAGATGCATTGGGGAGAGCTCTCTTCAACATTGTAAAGGTGGTGATTCTTGCCGCCTTGATTTTTAGCATCAAAATCAAGCCTCTTGATTCCTTGAAGCTAATCTTGAAGTCAAAACTTGGGGCAACCAAGGTGTCAATCCATATGATCGAGCACCAGTTCCACCTTCAAGCCCTGATTTATGTACTCACATACCTAGCCAATGTTTGCCATAATTGAAGAAAATGGAGCTTTAGTTGTGGTGATATATATGGGGAGTTGCCAAGTTGTTAGTCATGTTTTTATTCTTATTTGTAAGAATTAATTTTTTTAATATAATTTAATAGTACAACGAGGGATAGGAAATCTTTATCTTAATTCTCTTAATAAAGAAGAATTGTCATGCTGTTGAACTATAAAATTTTTTGTAGGAATAAAATTGTTATGTAATAAGAAAAGGCAAAGTATCAATCTTTTCCAAATGATTTCCTTTTTTTTTTTAAGATCTTTTTAAAAGTTCTCTTCGTAATAATAATTTCATTGCACATATTTAATAATGGTTAGGGCTGTCCAACCCACCTATGTAATCAATTGGGTAGACCCAAAAACCACCCGATTTGACGCTTATGATGGTAGGTGGCTATTTCCAACCTCTAGAAACCAATTTCGATGGGACGTTACGTCAAAACCTGATTCCAACTGACCCGATCAATCTCCACCCACCAAAAGCCACCGTTCTCTTCCATTTGAGGCATTCTTCTGATAGATATAGCCGAATTTTGGCTAGGTACGAGTTTCAACCAAATATCCTCCTCTCTAACACTAACTGAGACCAACTAGCACCAACACATATTCATCCTAACTCCCTCACCGGTTGACGGCTGGTCTAGAAGTTCTCCACTTGATTTGGTTGGGCTAGTTGTGAATTAAGCACAAATCTTATCCGAATTGACCTATAGACACCCCTAATAATGGTATGAGGTTATCTAAGGACTAAGGGGTGGTGTCCCCTAGTCCAAATAATTTTTATTAAACCATATATATTATTTATTAAAATCAAAAGTTTTATGATTTTAGCCACACAAAAAAAAAAATAATATATATATATATATATATTGGTTCCCCTGGAAAAAGATAAACTAATTGTAAGGACTAGAATTAGACCCTCAGCCCACCAACAATGGATGATGACCCAACAAACCCAAAACAATATATTTGTTAGAGAGTGGATTTTACTAGAAAAAGACTTAGCAAATCAGGTATGGGCCTCAATAGATTGGATTCGTGTCAAGAAGATAAGAGAACACAATTCAATAGGAATAACAATCCTCAGTCAAGTCCGAGGATGAAGTGTTCTTATATTCACTCAAATTTATCTAAGTAGAAGGTGTTCTTTCTTTTTTCTTTCTCAGATTACATGCCCCATTTTTCATGGGGGGCTCTTCCTTATATGGTCCTCTTATTTTCAATCCTAGCCCGCCACTTGTTGATCATGTAGGCGATCTTTTGGATGCTTATCCCATCAAAAATCTCCTAGAAACTTTATGAGTAGCTGTGAGCTGAGATATCTTTGCTTAGGGGTCATTTCCACATAAATGCGGTTAGTTGGTTAGATGCAGAACATTTAATGTGGTGGTAGCAATCTTCTCCCCAGATATTTCTTCTTTTGTTGTTGGTTATCTTCCTTGAAGCTTATCCATAAAAGGAAGGATTACCTTTTGTACAACATTTGTGGGAAGGTTGGGTTCCAACCTTCCATAACGCTTTCCTGAGGAAGCTCTGCGCCTCGGGAACTACTACCAGCTTGTTGTTATACTTTCTTGTCCTCGGCTTATTGATCCCTAAACTTAATAAACCCTACAACCATCCTCGGGTTCCTAAGTATTCTTGGACGCGGCCCACGGCCCAATACTCCTACTCGTCCTATTTATCCTCACACTAATCATTTGAGGAATTTTTTTTTTTAAAAAGAGTTAAAATTGTAATATCCAATAAAAAATAATAAGATTACAAGTAGGTTATACAATTCATATAAAAACTCTATTCAAATTGGGATAGGAAAGAGTGCAATATTAAATGACATGTCAATTGAAAAGATAATTGAGTTTTTTTTTTTTTTTTTGGTTGAGAAATTAATTGGAATGGTAGTTTTCTAAAATGATTATTGATTGATGTATTGTTTTGTTATTTTTTAGTCAAATAGTTGTTATATAAGTTAGGCATCTAGTGTCTTCCACAAATTTGTTAGTATTATGTGCGGTAAATGGAGTTATTTTTTAGAAATAGAAATTTAAATGTTTAAGGGGTCAAAAGTTTCACTAAAGTAAAGATTATCTCATAGCACATGACTAAAACTAAAAATCTGTACTGCATGTACCAAACAAATCCTTAATTTAAATGTAAAGCTAAAAATCTCTACTACATATACCAAATAAATGCTCAATTTAAATTGAAGTTTTTATATAAAATATAAAACTCATACATCTTTCAAGTAGTCAATTACTCATTAATATACAACGTATAAAATCTTATTTTAAAGATAATATAAAAAAAAAAAATCTAAGATGTTAATAAATCAAGAAAATAAATTGACCCTTTTTTTTTCGTAATATTAGTTTAGTTATCTCTTATAAATATGGGGAAAAAATTTACTCAGGGAGAGAGAGAGTATTTAGTTTTATACCGTGTCCAATTGGGGAAAAAAATCTCATGAGGTCATCCGACAAAGCCTCTTTCAAAAAAACAACTAGGTGCCAATTGCGTGAAAGTGTGCACCGACCGTTCTCCTTTTCCCACATGCAGAGGAAAACCCAAATTCTGAGTAACGTGCCCTTCATTCTCATGCTCTTTTAATACGATTAATTAAATGATGTTTTGATAATTTTTATGAGAGTCAAACGAGCTTTGCGTCTAGTGCATGCGTCAGTGGACTCTGTCCTGTAATATTGCTTGGGAAACTATCCTCATTGGTCATGTCTCTATCCCTAATGCGCACCATGGAAATGAAGAAGACGTAGTGACGGGTCCAGGATTTTGTCCAATGAATAAAACACATAAATTATATAAAATTTAAAACAAAAAGACTTGAATATATCAACATCACAAATATATATATATATATATGAATTTTTATAATTATCTTCTATGAGGTTTTATATTTTAAAATTATTACATAATAGATTCATTATCAATCCTATGAGCTATATATTTTTCAATGTACACAGTCAAATAATTATTCATCCACCAATTCTTCATTCGATTGGACAGTTCATTCTTGATATCAATCCTACAAGCTACATATAAATATATGTTTAATATAGTCTTTTAGTGTCGATGTACTTGCCCACTCACATGTGTAGCGCAGGTCATTCAGATGCTCATAATAACCTACTCTTCACCTTAATGGATCCTCAGTAAGAGTAGAAAAAAAAGGCACAAAAGAGATATACGAAAGAGTCTCTAATTAATGAATAAATGTTGAGATAAACATAAAAAATGGTGTAACAGGATTGAAGTCGCTACTGCACGTAGCTGGAATTAAGGTTGTGTTGGATTTGGGCAGTAGGGCAGCGCAGCAGAGTTTGGGTTTGAGCAAGAGAGGATGTTCAGATAATTCTTTGCCGAATTATGAATAATAGTTGACACCCTTCAACTTTTATATTTTAAAATTATGAATATTAGTTGAGTTTATATATTAAATATTAATAGTAGTAGTAATTAAATAACATCAAATTAGAATAAAATTTAGCATATATATGAAAAACATAGAAAACATGTGATATATTTGATGAAATATTCAAAATAGCAATTAAATAAAAAATTATTAAACAAAGCAACATTACTTTTTTTTTTCTTTTTTATTTATAAACATGCAACATTACTTAAAGTTATCCTAATTAAGCGTATAACATGTCATTACTTCGCAGGGAGGAACTGGCACGTTGATCTAAGACACCTACCAACCTACGATATTTTACGTAGCATTGGCTTTCATCTATGATACCATATTACTTTTTGTGGCAGCTTTTCTTTTTGCCTACCTTGGGCTTGGATCACCTCTGCCCAAATAACTATTTCTATTTGCCTACCTTCGATTGCCTTTGTCTGCCACACCTAATTAAAAAAAATTATATAACTTTTTATAATATTTTATAAAAAAAAATGTTAGTGATTTGCTAGCCGACAAAAATTGCAACTTATTAAAAGACAAAAAAGAAAAGTTTTTTTTAAAAGAAAATAGAGAAGAGGAAGAATAAAATATCAATTACTAAAATGACGTAACTACACCTCTCTTTTTTTTCTTTTTCTTTTTTTATTCTACACCTCTCTTGTAGAATCATGAATGATCTCAGAAGTCATAAGCACCACGTGAATGCCATCAGTGAATGAAAAAGAAAAAGAAAAATGTTTGCACCAAGTTTTTGTTTTACGTAATTAGACGAAACAACAACACTCTACACCCACCGCAAACTTTTACTAATCAAGAATGGCAAATATTGTAATTTTCTTTTTTGAGAAACAATATTAAAAAATGAAAGACGTTTTACTAAATGCAAAAATTACTCCATAAAAGGCCAATCTTTACATTGAAAAAACGTGTACACTTAAGTTCTTGATGGAGCAAAAAATGAGGAGGAAAACTTTCTCCACATTTTGGCGATAGCTTGAAAGAAGCTTCGAAAAATAATGATGATGTTATCATAAGATTAGACTGGAGAGAGATGTGATTAAATTTTCCCCACTTTCATATTCTCTAGAATTTCTACCGAATGCCGACAATTAAAAAAACAAAAAGCATTTCTTCTTTTGGCTCACTTTTATATTCTTATTACTCTTTTTTTTTTTCCAATGTTCCCCTAATCCCTATGAATGAATCTTCATTTTTCTATTCTTCTCTTTTGTATGTCTATCTCCCACTTTTTCTTCGTCCACGTACTGCCACTACCAATGAAAGACAACAAAATGGCCCTTCCAACACGGAAAGAATCGAAACGTAGTGGAACACATTGAGGCACTAGAAACGGTTTGTATGGTCTATCGTTTAACGCATTTCTAGTCAATCTGACTTGTTCCACTAAAAAAAGAACTGTCAAATCTTTCATAAATTGCAATATCCAAGGCACAGGTTTTGCTTTAATATATCTACTGTTTCAATATATATATATATATATATATTTTGGTTCCCCTGAAAAAAGATAAACTAAGTGTAAGGACTAGAATTAGACCCTCAGCCCACCAACAATGGATGATGACCCAACAAGCTCAAAACAATATATTTGTTAGAGAGTGGATTTTACTAGAAAAAGACTTAGCAAATCAGGTATGGGCCTCAATAGATTGGATTCGTGTCAAGAACATAAGAAAACACAATTCAATAGGAATAACAATCCTCAGTCAAGTTCGAGGATGAAGTGTTCTTATATTCACTCAAATTTATCTAAGTACAAGGTGTTCTTTCTTTTTTCTTTCTCAGATTACATGCCCCATTTTTCATGGGGGCCTCTTCCTTATATGGTCCTCTTATTTTCAATCCTAGGCTGCCACTTGTTGATCATGTAGGTGATCTTTTGGATGCTTATCCCATCAAAAATCTCCTAGAAACTTTATGAGTAACTGTGAGCTGAGATATCTTTGCTTAGGGGTCATTTCCACATAAATGCGGTTAGTTGGTTAGATGCAGAACATTTAATGTGATGGTAGCAGTCTTCTCCCCAGATATTTCTTCTTTTGTTGTTGGTTATCTTCCTTGAAGCTTATCCATAAAAGGAAGGATTACCTTTTGTACAACATTTGCGGGAAGGTTGGGTTCCAACCTTCCATAACGCTTTCCTAAGGAAGCTTGGCTCCTCGAGAACTACCACTAGTTTGTTGTTATACTTTCTTGTCCTCGGCTTATTGATCCCTAAACTTAATAAACCCTACAACCATCCTCGGGTTCCTAAGTATTCTTGGACACGGCCCACGGCCCAATACTCCTACTCGTCCTATTTATCCCCAAACTAATCATTTGAGGAATTTTTTTTTTAAATTTTTTTAAAAAAGAGTAAAAATTGTAATATCCAATAAAAAAATAATAATAAGATTACAAGTAGGTTATACAATTCATATAAAAACTCTATTCAAATTGGGATAGGAAAGAGTGCAATATTAAATGACATGTCAATTGAAAAGATAATTGAGTTTTTTTTTTTTGTTTTTTTTTTTTTGTTGCAATGTTTGCCATAATTGAAGAAAATGGGCTTTAGTTGTGTGATATATATGGGGAGTTACCAAGTTGTTAGTCATGCTTTTATTCTTATTTGTAAGAATTAATTTTTTAATATAATTTAATAGTACAACGAGGGATAGGAAATCTTAATCTTAATTCTCTTAATAAAGAAGAATTGTCATGCTGTTGAACTATAAAATTTTTGGTAGGAATAAAATTGTTATGTAATAAGAAAAGGCAAAGTATCAATCTTTTCCAAATGATTTCCTTTATATTAAAGATCTTTTTAAAAGTTCTCTTCATAATAATAATTTCATTGCACATATTTAATAATGGTTAGGGCTGTCCAACCCACCTATGTAATCAACTGGGTAGACCCAAAAACACCCGATTGACGCTATGATGTAGGTGGCTATTTCCAACCTCTAGAACCAATTTCGATGGGACGTTACGTCAAAACCTGATTCCAACTGACCTGATCAATCTCCACCCACCAAAAGCCACCGTTCTCTTCATTTGAGGCATTCTTCTGATAGATATAGCTGAATTTTGGCTAGGTACGAGTTTCAACCAAATATCCTCCTCTCTGACCCTAACTGAGACCAACTAGCACCGATACATATTCATCCTAACTCCTTCACCGATTGACGGCTGGTCTAGAAGTTCTTCACTTGATTTGGTTGGGCTAGTTGTGAATTAAGCACAAATCTTATCCGAATTGACCTATAGACACCCCTAATAATGGTATGAGGTTATCTAAGGACTAAGGGTGGTGTCCCCTAGTCCAAATAATTTTTATTAAACTATATATATTATTTATTAAAATCAAAAGTTTTATGAGTTAGCCACACACACAAAAAATATATATATATATATATATATATATATATATATATTTTGGTTCCCCTGAAAAAAGATAAACTAAGTGTAAGGACTAGAATTAGACCCTCAGCCCACCAACAATGGATGATGACCCAACAAGCTCAAAACAATATATTTGTTAGAGAGTGGATTTTACTAGAAAAAGACTTAGCAAATCAGGTATGGGCCTCAATAGATTGGATTCGTGTCAAGAACATAAGAAAACACAATTCAATAGGAATAACAATCCTCAGTCAAGTTCGAGGATGAAGTGTTCTTATATTCACTCAAATTTATCTAAGTACAAGGTGTTCTTTCTTTTTTCTTTCTCAGATTACATGCCCCATTTTTCATGGGGGCCTCTTCCTTATATGGTCCTCTTATTTCAATCCTAGGCTGCCACTTGTTGATCATGTAGGTGATCTTTTGGATGCTTATCCCATCAAAATCTCCTAGAAACTTTATGAGTAACTGTGAGCTGAGATATCTTTGCTTAGGGTCATTTCCACATAAATGCGGTTAGTTGGTTAGATGCAGAACATTTAATGTGATGGTAGCAGTCTTCTCCCCAGATATTTCTTCTTTGTTGTTGGTTATCTTCCTTGAAGCTTATCCATAAAAGGAAGGATTACCTTTTGTACAACATTTGCGGGAAGGTTGGGTTCCAACCTTCCATAACGCTTTCCTAAGGAAGCTTGGCTCCTCGAGAACTACCACTAGTTTGTTGTTATACTTTCTTGTCCTCGGCTTATTGATCCCTAAACTTAATAAACCTACAACCATCCTCGGTTCCTAAGTATTCTTGGACACGGCCCACGGCCCAATACTCCTACTCGTCCTATTTATCCCCAAACTAATCATTTGAGAATTTTTTTTTAAATTTTTAAAAAAGAGTAAAAATTGTAATATCCAATAAAAAAATAATAATAGATTACAAGTAGGTTATACAATTCATATAAAAACTCTATTCAATTGGGATAGGAAAGAGTGCAATATTAAATGACATGTCAATTGAAAGATAATTGAGTTTTTTTTTTTGTTTTTTTTTTTTTGTTGAGAAATTAATTGGAATGGTAGTTTTCTAAATGATTATTGAATGATGTATTGTTTGTTATTTTTTTAGTCAAATAGTTGTTATATAATTAGGCATCTAGTGTCTCCACAAATTTGTTATATTATGTGTGCTAAATGAAGTTATTTTTTAGAAATAGAAATTTAAATGTTTAAGGGTCAAAAGTTTCACTAAAGTAAAGATTATCGCATAGCACAGGACTAAAACTAAAAATTTGTACTGCATGTACCAAACAAATGCTTAATTTAAATGTAAAGCTAAAAATCTATACTACATATACCAAATAAATGCTCAATTTAAATTGAATTTTTATATAAAACTCATACATCTTTCAAGTAGTCAATTACTCATATAATACAACGTATAAAATCTTATTTTAAAGATATATAAAAAAAAAAAAAATCTAAGATGTTAATAAATCAAGAAAATAAATTGACCCTAGACCCTTTTTTTTTTCGTAAATTAGTTTAGTTATCTCTTATAAATATGGGAAAAAATTTACTCAGTCCAATTGGGAAAAAAATCTCACGAGGTATTCCGACAAAGCCTCTTTCAAAAAAACAACTAGGTGCCAATTGCGTGAAAGTGTGCACCGACCGTTCTCCTTTTCCCACATGCAGAGGAAAAACCCAAATTCTGAGTAACGTGCCCTTCATTCTCATGCTCTTTTAATACGATTAATTAAATGATGTTTTGATAATTTTTATGAGAGTCAAATGAGCTTTGCGTCTAGTGCATGCGTCAGTGGACTCTGTCCTGTAATATTGCTTGGGAAACTATCCTCATTGGTCATGTCTCTATCCTAATGCGCACCATGGAAATGAAGAAGACGTAGTGACGGGTCCAGGATTTTGTCCAATGAATAAAAAACATAAATTATATAAAATTTAAAACAAAAAGGCTTGAATATATCAATATCACAAATATATATATATATATATGAACTTTTATAATTGTCTTCTATGAGGTTTCATATTTTGAAATTATTACATAATAGATTCATTATCAATCCTATGAGCTACATATTTTTCAATGTACACAGCCAAACAATTATTCATCCACCAATTCTTCATTCGATTGGACAGTTCATTCTTGATATCAATCCTACAAGCTACATATAAATATATGTTTAATATAGTTTTAGTGTTAATGTACTTGCCCACTCACATGTGTAGCGCAGGTCATTCAGATGCTCATAATAACCCACTCTTCACCTTAATGGATCCTCAGTAAGAGTAGAAAAAAAAGGCACAAAAGAGATATACGAAAGAGTCTCTAATTAATGAATAAATGTTGAGATAAACATAAAAAATGGTGTAACAGGATTGAAGTCGCTACTGCACGTAGCTGGAATTAAGGTTGTGTTGGATTTGGGCAGTAGGGCAGCGCAGCAGAGTTTGGGTTTGAGCAAGAGAGGATGTTCAGATAATTCTTTGCCGAATTATGAATAATAGTTGACACCCTTCAACTTTTATATTTTAAAATTATGAATATTAGTTGAGTTTATATATTAAATATTAATAGTAGTAGTAATTAAATAACATCAAATTAGAATAAAATTTAGCATATATATGAAAAACATAGAAAACATGTGATATATTTGATGAAATATTCAAAATAGCAATTAAATAAAAAATTATTAAAAAAAGCAACATTACTTTTTTTTTTCTTTTTTATTTATAAACATGCAACATTACTTAAAGTTATCCTAATTAAGCGTATAAGAGCATTCGCATCAGTTCTTGTAAATTTTCTGTCTATTTTACACGAAAAAACCTACTTTTTCTATTTTACACATCCACTCTTACAATTCATCTATATCAGTTTATCTATTCTACACGTTTATTCAATAAAATATTCATTATTTTACAATTTTTTATTATTCACTCCTCTCTCTCTCTCTCATAGACCCACAGCCACCATCACCACCATCATCACCGCCCAACCACCATCACCACCATCATCAGAAACCAAAAGCGATTAAATCAGAAACGCCGATCAACCCACACCGATCAATCAACGCCGATCAAAACGCCATCGTCTCAATGTGATGGTAAGATCAATCCACACCGATCAACCCACAAAACAAAATCAGATCAACCAATAATCAACCCACAAAACAAAATCAGATCAACCAACAATCAACCCACACCGATCAATCCACAAAAAAACATTAGATCAACCAACAACAATCAACCCACATCGATCAATCAACGCCGATCAAAACGCACAACCCACAGCCCAAATCAACCTAGACCAAGCAAACCCACACAAACCAAGACCAACCCACACCATAAACTCAGATTAAACCACCATCGAGACCTCCCCACATCGCCGCCACGCTGTGAACTCCACGTCGCCACCACGCTGTGAACTCCACGTTGCCGCCACGTCACCGCCACGCACAACCCACGCCGATCTCGCCACGCTGTGCATGCTTTGAACGAGAGAGAGAGATGTGAGAGAGAGAGAGAGAACTGTGGATGAAAGAATGCAGTGGGTTTTTTGTGAGAGAAAGAGTTTGTGAGAGAAAGAGAGAACGCAACGCCTCTGAGAGAGAGAGAGGGAGGTGAGAGAAAAAACTACTAAAAAACTAAATACATGAGCTACAGTGCCCGTGTAAATTTACGCGGGTACTGTAGCTCGTGGATAATTTTACACAGGTTTACACATTTTTAAATAGACTGATGTAGAGTGTTTTTTGGTTCATAATGTGCAAAAGTGGTCAAAATATGTATTTTACACATTTATAAAAGAGCTGATGTGAATGCTCTAACATGTCATTACTTCGCAGGGAGGAACTGGCACGTTGATCTAAGACACCTACCAACCTACGATATTTTACGTAGCATTGGCTTTCATCTATGATACCATATTACTTTTTGTGACAGCTTTTCTTTTTGCCTACCTTGGGCTTGGATCACCTCTGCCCAAATAACTATTTCTATTTGCCTACCTTCGATTGCCTTTGTCTGCCACACCTAATTAAAAAAAATTATATAACTTTTTATAATATTTATGTACTATTTTTTTTTATTGATTACGTAGTTTGTTTTACACGATATACGTGTATATACGTTATACATATTTCGAATTTTATAAAAAAAAATGTTAGTGATTTGCTAGCCGACAAAAATTGCAACTTACTAACAGACAAAAAGGAAAAGTTTTTTTTAAAGAAAATAGGAAAGAGGAAGAATAAAATATTAATTACTAAAATGACGTAACTACACCTCTCTTTTTTTTCTTTTTCTTTTTTTATTCTACACCTCTCTTGTTGAATCATGAATGATCTCAGAAGTCATAACCACCACGTGAATGCCATCAGTGAATGAAAAAGAAAAAGAAAAATGTTTGCACCAAGTTTTTGTTTTACGTAATTAGACGAAACAACAACACTCTACACACACCGCCAACTTTTTACTAATCAAGAATGGCAAATATTGTAATTTTCTTTTTTTTTTGAGAAACAACATTAAAAAATGAAAGACGTTTTACTAACTGCAAAAATTACTCCATAAAAGGCCAATCTTTACATTGAAAAAACGTGTACACTTAAGTCCTTGATGGAGCAAAAAATGTGGAGGAAAACTTTCTCCACATTTTGGCGATAGCTTGAAAGAAGCTTCGAAAAATAATGATGATGTTATCATAAGATTAGACTGGAGAGAGATGTGATTAAATTTTCCCCACTTTCATATTCTCTAGAATTTCTACCGAATGCCGACAATTAAAAAAACAAAAAGCATTTCTTCTTTTGGCTCACTTTTATATTCTTATTACTCCTTTTTTTTTTTTCCAATGTTTCCCTAATCCCTATGAATGAATCTTCATTTTTCTATTCTTCTCTTTTGTATGTCTATCTCCCACTTTTTCTTCGTCCACGTACTGCCACTACCAATGAAAGACAACAAAATGGCCCTTCCAACACGGAAAGAATCGAAACGTAGTGGAACACATTGAGGCACTAGAAACGGTTTGTATGCTCTATCGTTTAACGCATTTCTAGTCAATCTGACTTGTTCCACTAAAAAAAGAACTGTCAAATCTTTCATAAATTGCAATACCCAAGGCACAGGTTTTGCTTTAATATATCTACTGTTTCAAACAAATTCTTCCTTCCTTCTAAAGGAATTTTGGAAAACCCAAAAGTTGTTATAAAAAGTAAGGCCATTAAGGGTGTTAAACAACTAATTTTCTCTCACCAAACTCCCAGGTTTCATTGATTCCATGAACAAAACTTCTGTGTCTTACATTCAGCAGGTCTAAAACTTAGGCATTCTTTAATTTAGAAGCAAAAATGGAATAGCCATCGTCCCCTTATATATATATATATATATATATATAAAAGAGAATTTAGCTAAGAATTGAATTCAACAATAGCAATTTTTTTAAAATACACAAGCTTTGTTTTTATGATTTAAAGCATCCTCGACTAGATTTGATAAGTGATCCCAACGAGTATATGAATGACCAAACAGAAACATAGACACAATCTCCTTGTCATGGAACTTCTTAAGAGGTAATGTGATCTCCTTTTAGAATGAATAAGCCAAATTTTAAACAAATAAACTGACTTATTTGAAAAATATAAAGATTTTACCATATTTGCAATTTACAACTATTTATATTACTTTGTATAATTTTGGTAACTTATATATAGCTTATGAGTCAAAATTATTTAAATTATAACCTCTTGTTCATAAAAAAAGTCTAGGGTCCACTCAATAGAATTTAAGGCTTAAAACAGTAATTTGCAAATCTTATGCTATAAAATTTATGATATTTCTAATATCAATTTTTTGTCCCTTATTAAAAGTGTAAAACTACAAAAGTAAGAAAAAAAAAATCAACATAATATTATTTTCAAGTGGAAATTACTTTTTTTTTTTCCACCTTAAACTACCATCCCAATTACACTAATTTCACTACCTAAACTATCAAAAGTCAAAACTCATTATCGACCCTATAATTTTAAAAATACATTACACTTAACCCCTTGCCGTATATTTTGTTGTCAACTCTAACGAAATTTAGTATTAAAATACCAATTTGCCTTCAACCATCTATTTTGTAAAGAAAGGTAAATAGGTCTTGTAATACTAAATTCCATTAGAGTTCACAAAAAAAACAGACAACAATGGAGACATTGAAAGAAATTTATAATTTTGGGAGGTCTTGTGCATTTTGATAGTTTAGGAGATTAAGTGTAATTGAAGTGATAGTTTAGGGGGGAAAGTGTCATTAGCCCTATTATTACATATAGTTTGATAATAACTATTATTTCTTATAATCACTAATTAAATTATTTATAATGTACTATAGTTTACCGGTTACCCCTCTATTTCCTATACCTTCTAAGGTTTAGTTATTTAAATCCTTTCAATCTTATAAAGAACAAATTGTCTAAAATTTTGCATAGAAATTTAGGTAGGAGGTATATATGGTATTACATGCACTGAATGCATGTATCCACCCCAAAAGATGGTTACATGCATTCGATGCACGATAGATTTTTTTTCTACTATAATCGACATCGTAAGGAAAAGTAAGGCAGAGAGAAAAAAACTTGTGACAAACATATATTCTATTGTCAAATGCCCTAATTTTTTTTCCGCTGAGAAATAATTGTAATGAAAGCATGAAATACTAACTGTAAAGTGTAAAGGGTACAATTCTCTTTTTACAAAGTATCAAACATAAGTAGGATAAATATGGGGCCCAAATCCATGAGTGTTGCACTTAGTACTTGCACTTGCACAGTTGGACCACCTTGAACTGTTACTGAATCTTTTTTTAAAGAAATAGTAATACTTATCAAAACACACACTGTTAGGTTCTAAAAACTTAGGAACTAATATATTTAGAACTTTAACGTGTAATGTTAGCAAACCATGATCAAACCAGTTGTTAGTCTTGTTTAGATTTGCTCAGAGTATGTGTGTTGTATGTAAAGTTGGAATCGAGTGGCTGCAGAAGTATTAGTGACTTTCGGTCTGACTCGATTGATCAAAGCTTAAACTCGATGAATCGAATATCGGGCATAATGTTTTTTCTGCTGAATTTCCAACTCAGCCTAAGCCCATTAAGGATTAGGATTTCAGATCTAATTCTCCTAGTATATAAAGAAAACCCTAGCCAACTTAAACTCGATGAATCGAATATCGGGCATAATGTTTTTTCTGCTGAATTTCCAACTCAGCCTAAGCCCATTAAGGATTAGGATTTCAGATCTAATTCTCCTAGTATATAAAGAAAACCCTAGCCATGTTTTTTAGAGTAGCTCTTGTTGCTCATATCACTGTTTGTGTGAATCTCTTGTGAGATCTGTGAGGAGTTTTGCTTCACACAAACTTAGGATTATCAAGAGGAGATTTATTCAAGAACTTGATGATCACTCAGTTGCTGCCATAAGAGCTTAAAGATACACAAGCGGGAGTGCTTGTACTTGCTGGAGAATCCAAGAAAGAAGAAATCTGTGGTCTCGGAGCTTGCACATGATCGTGTCAGTAAGTTCTACTGGTGGGTAGCAATAAGAAGTCGAGTGTGGAGGCTTATAAGTCTTATTGTATGAAATTCGATTCTTTCAAGATAGTAGATTCAAGTTTACCTTGAGGATAGCTAAGTTAAATCATCCCCAGGTTTTTTACCGGTTTAATTTTCCTGGGTCATCACATCTTTGTGTTATTTATATTTCCACTGTTATATACTTGATATGATTGTTTGATTGTGATAACCTAGTTTTGCATAATTTGACTAAGTTAATCACTTAGCTAATTAACTAGGTTAATCCAGTTGCGTTAAGGAGTCTAAAAACTGCTCACACACGAACATGAAAGTAGTATAAAATTTTTTTTAAACAGACTTATAATATTATATAACCAGAGTACCACTACAAAAAGGGTCTAACATTTGTAATAGTAATATGGAAGCATAAACAATGATAAAATAGATTATAAAGAAGAAAATAGCAAAATAGATATATTCAAAATAAGGTTAAAACGGAATATGAAATATGAAAACTGAAACTTGTAAAATCTTACTTGAATAAAAGCTTCTATCTTTGATTAAAACTGAAAACTGTTGTCTTTGATACAAGCTTGAAAATAAACGATATCTGAAAAGTTACAAGATTACAAAATAAAACTATCTAGAGAGAAGGGTTACAAGATTACAAGAGGGGAATAGAGTACAAAAGTCTTTCTGAGGCAGAGGGAAGGCTATTACAAAGTCTTTCTAAAACGTGGAATTTTAGAAGCTTGGAATCTTAGAAACTTAGAAACTTATCTTCTGTCTTCGTAGTCCGTCTCTTTTATAGGTGAAATGAACCATGGTAAATTATCTTGAGTATGTAAAGTTAACTCAAGTTAAACTGTCGGTGAGAAACTTGTAGAATATTATTATTGATGAATAGTAGTCTGTCTGAGAATCTATTATTCTTTTTCCACGCATGCTAGTAAACAGTAGTAGAATTGTAATCTGTCAGGAATATCTGTCTGTTCTATCTGAATAATCTGTCTGAAGCATGTAAATGAATAGTGCTCTATCAGGAATATCTGTTTGATTTGTCTAGATTGTCTTTCTCGTGCTTATGAATAGTAATCTATTTCTGAAGGGTTTGTCTGAGCGGGTTGTCATTCTATTTTCTCTGTCATATGTCATAGCGATCTTGAGAATCTTGAAATGCTTCTGGGTGAGTCTTGTTGTCACGTCCCGAATCCAACTATAAAGATAGGCACGTGACAACTGCCACACGCTTATAAAGTAAGCACCTTACAAGTGTGTAAGGCATTTTTAAAACTAAAATTTATCCTCAAAAATTAAATCAATTAAATCCAAAATATATATCTCAACAATTTCTTTATGAATAGATCTCCAATAATTTAATAGGAACAAAATTCAAACCTTATGTACATAATGCCAATTGGCCAATAAATATAAAACTATTCAAAGACCGTTCAATTCCAAAATCACTAAGCTTCTTTTCAGGCTCACAACACAACATCAAAACTCCTAAAACTTGTTATTCTTCATAATCTGAAATTGGAGGGAAAAAAGGGGTGAGTTGACAACTCAATAAGTAACCAAAATCCTAATAAGTTTTATCAAGCAATAGATCTGTAAAGTATAAGATATAATATGTGTTTTCAAAGTTATAATATACTATGTGATTTCAAAATACTGAAGAAGTTTCGTAGTCTTAAAATAATAAATTGCACATAGATTACATACTTTAATCTTACAAATATATCATAGATGGCTTAGAATAGAGTTAGCTTTCCATATATCAAAAGTTGTAACTTGCAATAAGTTCCAAAAACACATAAGCAGTTTTAGTGACTTAAAATAGTTCAAATACTCAAACATTTCCAAAATCACATATATAGTTTTAAAAACTCAAAATAGTCCAAATATTCAAACGTAATTCATATTTTTAACAATCTTATGACTATGGTCACTCTATACTCCCGATATTGGGCATCAGAATATCAATGAATAACCTCCATTAGCTGGATATCAGAGTACCAATAAATAACCCACATTGGTTTGGGTATCAGAATACTAATGAATAACCCCCATTGGTTTGGGTATCAGAGTAGTACCAATGAATAACCCATATTGGCTGGGTATCAGAGTACCAATGAATAACCCCCCATTAATTTGGGTATCAAAATACCAATGAATAGCCCCCATGGGTTTGGGTATTAGAATCAATTCATAGTCAGATTGTCCATAATCATATAGTTTCTAATAAAAATATACCTTATTCAAATACACACACACATATATATAATCATATATTCAATATTCAAATATATTTGTGATATTTCTATATTCTTTGCTTTAAATCAATATAGCTAAAAAAATAATTAAATAAAATAAATCTTTTATTCAATGTCCATATATATTTGTGAAAATTCTTTGTTCTTTACTTTGAATCAGTATAGCTAAAACAATTAAAAAAAAATACATCATTTATTCAGTAATAAGATATATTTGTGATAATTCTTTACTTGAAATCAGTAATACAATAGAAACAAAATTGTAACAACTATAAACAATTTTCAGTAGTTAAATTACACAAAATAAACTAATTAGGATAAGGTTACTTACCTCCAAAAGCCATACCAAAGTGACACCAAAATTAGGAGTTCAATCTAGACTTCGGCAAGCCAAGATTGTCGATGCAAACCTTTCTCAATTCTGAATAAGAAGATAGAGCAGAGGGTTGGTAACGGGGCAAGGCCTAGAGTTGAAACTTGAGGATATGCTAGTTTCTTGAGTTGTTGGGGACCCAATTTCGAGTTTGAGTTACCGAAGCAATAGGATGGCAAAAATCCTTGTGCTGAGAATGTAGCTATGGCGGCGTGGTCAATTTTCTCTGTGGTAGATGTAGGAAAATGTTGGTCATCGTTGTTGCAGGATTGTGATTTTCTGCACCCATATCCAGTGATGGCACACTATAATATATACGAAAGTTTAGTGCCCAAATACTGATTCCATAAGCCAGATCTCATTCAATCACATCTCTTCCATTTCACAAAGGTTATCTCGGGACTTGAAAGGGTTGTCAAACATATCACACTAAACACTATTTGATTAGACCACTCCAAGAAAATGATTTCATATTCTAATTGCCATTATTTTATTCACCATCCTCTCAGAAAACATATCCAATTTTAGAGAAAGTGAGAACAAGAGAGAGGGCTATATAGCCAAGACGTGGTTTAATAGAAATTTTAATCAAGAATGTTAACTAAGCACAAGGAGTTAAATAGTTCGGCTGGTATATACGGATTGGCTAGGGTTTTTGACATAAGGTATATATATTGCTAACCCCAATACCAAAATTACTAAGCTACCCCTATTAAAAAAAAAAAAACTCTTTATTTATTTATTTTTTGAAATTGGGTATTACACCTGTAATTTGGAGAGGAGGATTCCATTACTATGTCATCTTCATCATCTGAAATTTGTGATGCAGCTTCAAGTAGTTGCTTTTTAAACTGTCTTCTATCTGAGACAAAGGCAAGCTGGCATTGGACTTGACTCTTTTCTAGAAGGAAATTAGAATTTTCTGTTTAGGAGGAAGAGGTATTTTTCTGTAATTCTTGGCAAATATGATCAAAATTAAACTTATTCCACCATTTTAATTTAAACTTTCTGGTGAGCATGGGAAAAGGACAATGGGGATGCTTTTCTATCTTGTATTCCCATCTGATGATCCATGGGAGATTTGGAAACTTGTAAAAGAACTGCAAAAGATGTGGGAAGTCTTTAAGGTGTGGTATGTTTGGTTCTTTCTTGAAAGTATCATAGGCTTTTAGGAGATTATTTCAAATTCATTTTACCACCTATCCCGAAAGAAATCTATTCACTAGATAGTATTTCCATAATAAAAGAAATTGATAAAGAAAGAATTTACAGGAAAAGCAAACATTTGTTATCCTTAAAGTCAAAAATAATATATGAAAGAATTGCTAATCAATTGGCTGATCTCATATTAAATCATAAAATAGAAGTATTTAGACAACAGATTGAGACAAAAATTTGTTCTAATCCCCCTACTGCTTTTTGGCATAGGCACCAATATATAGTACAATTACCTTATGAAAAAGACTTTAATGAAAGACAGATACCTACTAAGGGTAGACCAATACAAATGAATAATGAATTATTAGAATACTATAAAAAAGAAATTAAAGATCTTTTAAATAAAGGTTTAATCAGAAAAAGCAAGTCTCCTTGGAGCTGTGCTGCTTTTTTTGTTAATAAACATGCAGAACTAGAACGAGGAGTTCCAAGATTAGTTATAAATTATAAACCTTTAAATAAAGCATTACAATGTATAAGATATCTTATTCCCAATAAGAAAGTTTTACTTGACAGACTTCATGAAACAACCATATTTTCTAAATTTGATATGAAAAGTGGATTTTGGCAGATACAGATAGATGAGAAGGACAAATATAAAACTCTTTTACAGTTCCTTTTGGTCATTATGAATGGAATGTTATGCCTTTTGGATTAAAAAATGCACCTAGTGAGTTTCAAAATATAATGAATGATATATTTACACTTTTACAGAATTTTCAATTGTTTATATAGATGTTGTCTTAATATTTTCAAATCGATTGATGACCATTGGAAACATTTAAATATATTTATTAAAGTAATTAATCATAATGGATTAGTTTTTCGGCTACTAAGATAAATCTATTCAAAGATAAAATCCGATTTTTAAGACATAATATTTATAAGGAAACTCTAAGTCCTATTGATAGAGCCATACAATTTGCAGACAAATTTCCAAATGAAATAAAAGATAAAAATTAGTAACAAAGATTTCTTGGCAGCCTAAATTATGTTACAGACTATTTTCAAGGATTAAGAAAAATATGTAGACCCTTATATAAAAGGTTAGAAAAGAATCCTCCTGCATGGACAGACAAACATACTATGATAGTTCAACATATTAAAAAATATGTTAAACCACTCCCTTGCATTGTTATTCCTTCACCCCATGCTTTCAAGATTGTTGAGACAAATGCTTCTGATATAGGCTATGGTGGAATCTTAAAACAGGTAGCAAAAGATGATGCTAAGGAAAAAATTGTTAGATTCCATTCTGGCTCTTGGCCAGCTACCCAGCAAAATTACAGCACTATTAAAAAAGAAATTTTATCCATTATATTATGTGTTTCAAAACTCCAAAATAATCTTTTTAATCAAAAGTTTTTAATTAGAGTTGACTGTAAAAGTGCTAAAAAAGTTTTACAGAAAGATGTTCAAAGTCTTGTTTCCAAACAGAGTTTTGCTATATGGCATGCTATTTTAAGTGTTTTTTATTTTGATATTGAATATATTAAAGGAGAGACTAATTCAATTCTAATTTCTAACCCGTGAATTTCTACAGGTAAGATGAGCTCCCTGCAGATAAGAACAAATCCCCAAAACCTAAAACTAGGCAGTCTTATGCTGCTCCACCAATCCTTCCTCCATTGACTTGCAGTCCAAACCCCTTCCAACCACTCTCCCTAAGTTCCACTCCAACACCAAACAGTCATATGCCTTGCCCTCAACTTCTCCCTTAAAAACACCATTCATCATAGTTACATCCTCTTTTCCCCCTTTAGCCTTTCCCTCTAACCAATCAAAGAGTAGACCCTCTACCTCTCAAGAAGCCCAAGCTCCAAAAGAAGATCACAATATTGAACTCCCAAAAGATTCCTAGAATTTTATTTTATGGATTAAAAGAGAATATCAGCACATAACAGACACCTCTCCTTAGTTAGTCAGCTCATACCTCCAGGATGCGGAGCAACCTAAGACAGAAACCTTAAAGGCACAAACATTTTATGAGTTTATTCTAGTTGATACAGACTCAATTTTAGTAACACATATGCCTTGTTCCCAAGACCCAAATAGGATTGGCTACTTTAAAGTTGTCATAAAACATATCCTCACTCCCTCCCAATGGAGAGCACAACCTTGGATCACTAGGAACTTTTCTCAAACCTTTGAGCCTCAGTTTTATAATTATTATGACTATATGGAAGATTGGGATAGGTTCCTTTTACTTCAAAACAATATTTACAGACATACTTGGTTTTTCCTGTTTGATATGTATAGAAAGAAAGACATGATGATACCAAGATGGTTCATTGACTGGTGGAATTCCTATGGTTCTGAAGCTATGATTCTCTCCCCTAATCTCCTAAAAGCCTATGATACTTTCAAGAAAGAACCAAACATACCACACCTTAAAGACTTCCCACATCTTTTGCAGTTCTTTTACAAGTTTCCAAATCTCCCATGGATCATCAGATGGGAATACAAGATAGAAAAGCATCCCCATTGTCCTTTTCCCATGCTCACCAGAAAGTTTAAATTAAAATGGTGGAATAAGTTTAATTTTGATCATATTTGCCAAGAATTACAGAAAAATACCTCTTCCTCCTAAACAGAAAATTCTAATTTCCTTCTAGAAAAGAGTCAAGTCCA
>NW_027070251.1:57476-91176 GCF_002906115.3 Quercus suber
ATCTTTGACAGCTTACTGTAGCAACAATCTTTAAAAAAAAAAAAATATATATATATATATATATATATATTCTATTCTCTCTCTTCTCCTCTTAAATAATATTTATTTCTCTTTCTTCTAAAAATTTCTTTATTTGCTGTTCCCTTCTCCTTCATTCTTTTCCGTTTGTCCTTTTTTTTTTTTTTTTAATATCTTTTTCTCTTTTTGCTCTTTCTTTTTCTCCTCTTGCTCAAGTTCTCTAAAAAAGAAAAAAAAATTGGTGGCGGTAAATGGTTTTGGGTCGTGGTTTGCTTTGCTATGGTGGTGGTGGTGGATTTTGGGTCATGGGTTCAGTCTGTTGTGGTGGTGGTGCTATGGTGGGTCATGATGGTAATGGTAGGCAATGGTGGGTTTTTTTATGGGTTTTTTTTTTTTTTTTTTCTTTTCTTCTTTTTCTAGTGGTGGTGGTCTTGATGGATTTTTTTTTTGGAGGTGGCTTGTGATTGTGATGGTGGTTGTTGTGGCCAGTGTTGTTGGTCTATTTTAATGGGTTTTGTGGTGGGTTGTTGATGACGGTGGTTGTGGTGGTTTTTTTTTCTCCGCTAAGTTGTGGTTGCCACGGTGGTGGTGGTGAAAGTGGTTGGTTGCTATGAACTTTTTTTGGAAGTTTTATTTTATTTTAATAAGTTGTCTATATTATTTTAATGAGATGAAGGTAAAAATAGAACCATTGATGTTGGGTGTATTGTAAAATGAAATGTTAAAATTGATAAAGTGGCTTTTTGAGATGCTAAATGCTAAAATTTTTGAAAGTTTTGATGGGAATGCTCTTTGACTTATCGCAGCACAATTGTTATTTTTTTAAGTATAATATCTTTAATGTGGATCACATTTTAGAGTTTTAGGGTCTGTTTGACTGTGTTGTTTAAATAATATGTGTTTCCACAACACTTTTTCACTTACACTTATTTCAATAACACTTAAATAACGTTACTAGAACAACATTACCAAACGAGCGCTTAATTAGTAAAATGACATCATAGTAACTACACCTTTCTTATTCTGAATGATCAAAACCACCATGTGAATGCCATCAGTGAATGAAAAAGAAAAATAAAGAAACAAAGAGACAAATTTTTGCACCAGCGGCGGCTCCATAAATTCTTTTCAAGGTGGTCATTAAAAACAATTAAAGTAAAAAAACTTAATAATAATAATAATAATAATAATAATAATAATAATAATAAAACTTGAATATATTTGTGGGGGGAAAAAGCCCAAAGCAACTTAATGGGCCCGGAACCCCCTGTTAAGGACTATTGCATTTCCGAGGATCAATAGGTGGCTGGGGCGGCCCATCTAAAGCAGGAAGCCCAGAAGCAGTGGGGGAGTGTCGTCCGAAGAGGTCACCATTGGTCCGAAGACGTCTTGCTCCTCGGCTACGATGAGCCTTGATCAAACGAACGTGTGGAGGGTCCGACTAATCTGCCTAACAATCCCAATGGTAATGGTAGGTCCTGAGTGGATCCGGAGATGATCAGAACTAAAAAATATTTAAAGGAAAAGCTACTACCACCGCATTTAATGCTCAGCAACAGCTTTTCTGGCCGCATTTATGTGGAGAAGACCCCTGAACAGTGCAACCTCAGCTACCGCCACTCACAAAGAACTAAAGTAGACACATGACGTGACATGCACTTGAGTAGATGCGCGGATGAAGAACAGGTGAAAGATGAAGATGATAGGAAGGGATGCTATATAAAGAAGGAGAGTTACTGATAAAAGGGGGGAGAAAAAAGAGAAAGGAGAGAAAAGCTTTATTGTAGCTCTGAACGCTGTAATCACTGTTCATTCAATACAACACCTCTTCGGACATTCATTCATGGAGTTATCTGAGCTTTAGTTCATGTTATCATCACTGCACGTAACCTAGCCAACTGTTCTGTGCTTCATAACCAGCCCAGCTCTTTCGCCCACTCTCTACAAATTCATTGTTCTGGGTTCGTTGGGCCTTTAATCCATATCCTTTGGGCTTGGGCAACAAAAACTGACCCTACAATTGGCGCCGTCTGTGGGAAGAGCTTGCGCCGGGGTGGAGACAATAGTAGGTGATGGCTGAACACGGTGAACAAGAAGCGGAGTCTAGGGCACCTCAGCACGAGGACCCTTTCCTTAACCTGGAGCGAAGACAAGACCGCGAGGGTAGTGTGCACACTGTACCCCCTAGTCAGAGCCAGTCACATGGCGGAAGCTACATGTCCCATGCAAAGAAGAACCGAGATTTGCAGCGGGAGGTTGAAAAGCTAAAAAGGGAGTTACGCCATGCAAAGAGGAAACGGGCTCCCTCGTATTCTGATGAGGATCCTGATGATGAGCCGGGCGTCACTTATCAACCCAAATCTAGGACACTGGCCAGCGAGACCTATACCTATGAACAGGAGTCTCCTCACAAGGGGCAACGCAGAAGTCCATCACGTGGAGACATCGGAAGCGACGCCATGAGTAAGGCTCTAAACCAGATTTCCAGGTCACCCTTCACGCGCAGGATTGAAGAGGCTAGACTTCCTCGGCGCTTTAACCAACCAGCGTTCACCATCTACAACGGCAAAACAGACCCCGTGGAACACGTGAGTCATTTTAACCAAAGGATGGCTGTCTACTCCAGGGACGAAGAGCTGATGTGCAAGGTTTTCCCTTCCAGTCTTAGGCCAGTTGCCATGAGGTGGTTCGATGGGCTGAGCCCAAATTCCATCAGCTCTTTCAAAGAGCTCACCCAAGCTTTTGGTTCACGATTTGTTACATGCCGAAGAGTGGCCCAACCTCTGTCCTCTCTGCTGTCTTTGACCATGAAGGAAGGAGAATCCCTAAAGGTGTATTCGGATAGATATTGGGAAATGTTTAATGACATGGAGGGCAATTTTGACGCAATGGCCCTGGAAACGTTTAAGCTCGGCCTCCCTACCGATCACAGTTTAAGGACATCCCTGTCTGGTAAACCCGTTACTAGCATTCGCTAGCTAATGGACCGCATTGAGAAGTACAAGAGAGTTGAAGAAGACCAACAACAAGGGAAAGGCAAGGAGAAGGTTATCCCCCTGGAAATGAGGGATTTCGGGTCGGATCGATACACCAGCAGCAAGCCGAGGAGAGATTTTCCTGCGTAATCAGGAACAGCTAATTTCCAGACTGTCAACATCGTATTCAGGGACCCAGTCCACCAAGTTTTAGAAAAGGTCAAGAACGAGCCGTTCTTCAAGTGGCCGAACAAGATGGCAGGGAATCCTGACAGACGTAATCGCAATCTTTACTGCCAATACCACTAGGATCATGGGCACATGACTGAGGACTGCAGGAACTTGTGGATTTATTTGGAACAATTAGTTAGCGAGGGGAAATTGCGGCATCTCCTACATCACACCAGCGGCCGAGGAGGTCCGATGAGCGCGGACTCCCAGAGGGATGATCCTCTGAAACCCTCTCTGGGAACTATCAACGTTATCTTTGCGGCCCCAGGGAGAACAGGATCCTGGCCATCCAAGGTCTTGTCTGTGGATCGATTACCTGCAGGGGAATCTGGCCAGGGTCCGAAGAAGTGCAAACTTGATGATCAGCTGGTTTTAGGCTTCTCGGACACTGACAAGGTGGGTACTGTCCAGCCTCATGATGATGTGTTGGTCGTCACCCTCAGAATTGGGGGGTACGATGTGAAACGGGTGATGGTTGACTAAGGAAGCGCTGCGGAAATAATGTACCCTAATCTCTACAAGGGGCTGAACCTCAAATTTAGTGACTTAACACCATATCATTCTTCGCTGATCAGTTTTGAAGGAAGAGTTGTTACCCCGAAGGGCCAAATACGACTGCCTGTGCAGACTGGCTCAGAGGTGGTGGAGGTGGATTTCATAGTTGTGGACGTTTTCTTACCCTACACGGCAATTGTAGCCAGACCATGGCTTCATACGCTAGGGGCGGTTTCTTCTACCTTGCATCAGAAAATCAAGTATCCTTCCGAAGGCCGAGTTTTCAAAATCCGGGGGGATCAGTCTACAGCAAGACAATACTTAGTGGCTGCCATTCAACATGAGCCAGGAGCCGAGTCATCAACCAGGGGCTTATAGCAACCAAAGCACCAGCCATCGCCCATTGAAGATCCGGACCAGGGCGCGGGGTGCGAAGATTTGACAAAAGTCATCATTGGGGATAATCCTGAGAAATTCTTTCAACTCGGATCCCAATTGCCGTTGCAGGAAAAAGAGGAGTTAGTGCAACTTCTTAGGGAAAACCTTGACATATTCGCTTGGGACGCTTATGAAGCCCCTGGGGTGGATCCGAAATTTATATGCCACCATTTGAAAGTAAACCCCATGATCACCCCTAAGAAGCAGCCTCCTCGGCGTCCGTCGAAGAAACACGCCGAGGCAGTCAGGGAAGAAGTGGCAAAGCTCAAACAAGCTGGGGCTATTAAAGAGGTTTTCTACCCAGAGTGGTTGGCAAATACTGTGGTGGTGAAGAAAAAGAGCGGGAAATGGCGAGTATGTGTGGACTTCACCGACTTAAACAAGGCATGCCCTAAAGACCCGTTCCCCATGCCTAAAATCGATCGGCTAGTAGATGCCACCGTCGGGCACCCCTGAATGAGCTTCTTGGACGCGTTCCAAGGCTATCATCAGATACCCTTAGCCCAGGAAAACCAGGAGAAGACTGCTTTTGTGACTCCCATGGGCAACTATCACTATAAGGTGATGCCTTTCGGCTTAAAAAATGTGGGTTCTACTTACCAGAGGATGATGACGAGAATGTTTGAACCACAGCTGGGAAGGAATATCGAGATTTACATAGATGACATGGTGGTGAAGAGTAAAGTGGTGTCCGAGCACGTGAAGGACCTAGAAAGCACTTTTGAAGTTCTCAGGAAGTACAAGCTACGCTTGAACGCTGCTAAGTGCTCGTTTGGTGTGGGGTCAGGCAAGTTCCTGGGATATATGGTGACTCACAGGGGAATTGAGGTCAACCCTGATTAGATAAAGGCCATCAATGAGTTGCAGGCTCCTCGAAATCCCAAGGAGGTTCAGAAACTGACAGGGATGACGGCAGCCTTAAATCGATTTATCTCTCGATCAGCGGATAGGTGTCGGCCCTTCTTTTCCCTGATTAACAAATGGAAAGGGTTCCAGTGGACAGAAGAGTGTGCCGTGGCCTTCCAACAGTTGAAAGATTATCTAGCCCGACCACCAATCATGTCCAGCCCCGAACCCGACGAGGTCTTGTTCGCATATATCGCTGTAGCTACTCATGCCGTAAGCTTAGTGCTGATCCGAACAGAGGGCGGTGTGCAGAAACCCGTTTACTGCGTAAGTAAGTCGCTTCATGAAGCCGAGGTCCGTTATTTACCATTGGAAAAGGCTATTTTGGCGGTGGTGCACGGTACACGAAAGCTCCCGCATTACTTCCAAGCCCATACAGTCATCGTCCTCACCCAGCTTCCACTCAGGGCTATACTCCGAAGTGCAGACTACACCGGGAGAATTGCAAAATGGGGGACGATCCTAGGGGCTTTTGACATCAAGTATATGCCACGTACCTCGGTCAAGGGCTAGGTGCTTGTTGATTTGGTAGCTGAGTTCACAGAGCCCCGACTAGAAGAGGTAAAGCCGACATCGGACATGGATGAAAAATCGGTTGACATGATTTTTCAACAAGAGCCTCTCCTTTGGGAGGCGTACGTGGATGGTGCGGCAAACCAGAGAGGCTCCGGAGTGGGGCTAGTGCTGATATCCCCCGAAGGAATTGTTATTGAAAAAGCATTAAGGTTGGGCTTCTCGGCGACGAATAATGAAGTAGAATACGAAGCCCTATTGATGGGGATGAGTATGGTCCAAAGGATGGGAGGAAAGGCAGTTAAAGTATTCTCGGACTCAAGGCTGGTTGTGGGTCAAGTCCAAGGAGAGTTTGAGGCAAAGGACGAAAGAATGCAGGGATACCTGAGCCGAGCTAAACATCTGCAGTCAGGGTTCGAGTCTTTCAGCTTGCTGCATATTCCTAGGAGTGGTAACTCACACGCTGACTCCTTGGCCACTCTAGCCACCTCTTCGGCACAAGATTTGCCGAGAGTTATCCTCGTTGAGGACCTGCATAAGCCTACCGAAGCAGGAAAAGGAGTAATTCAAGTACATCAGGTCAGGGCTGGACCCAGTTGGATGGACCCGCTGGTCAAGTTTCTGAAGGAAGATATCCTGCCCGAAGAAAAGGGAGAAGCCGATAAAATTCGGAGGAAGGCAGCCAGGTTCTAGTTGTCCGAGGATCAGAAACTATACAAACGTTCCTATTCAGGGCCGTATTTGTTGTGCGTGCATCCTGAAAAGGCTGAGCTGTTATTAGAGGAACTACATGAAGGAATCTGTGGAAGCCACACTGGAGGAAGATCCTTGGCTCACCGAGCCATCACTCAAGGTTATTGGTGGCCGAACATGCAAAAGGAAGCCCTGGATTATGCCAAAAAATGTGATCAGTGTCAGCGGTTTGCCCCGCACATTCATCAGCCAGGGGGGACTCTCAACCCGCTATCCAGCCCATGGCCTTTCGCCCAATAAGGCTTGGATATCGTGGGACCATTCCCTAAGGCTGCAGGAAACAAGAAATATCTGCTAGTCGGCACTGATTACTTCACCAAGTGGGTCGAAACAGAGCCTCTTGCGAATATCCGAGACGTAGACGTGCAAAAGTTTGTGTGGAAGAGTATAGTTACTCGATTTGGAGTCCCATGTGCTCTCATCTCGGACAATGGCCTGCAGTTTGATAGCAAAGTATTTAGGAGCTATTGTAGCAAGCTGGGGATCATAAATAGGTACTCCACCCCTGCTTATCCCCAGGGTAACGGCCAGGCTGAAGTTGTCAACAAGGTCATTGTGAATGGCTTCAAAAAGAGATTAGATGATGCGAAGGGTAAATGGGTAGAAGAATTACCACATGTGCTTTGGGCTTACAGAACCACTCCGCGCAGGTCTACTGGAGAGACCCCTTTCTCGATGACCTACGGGGCTGAAGCTGTCATACCTTTGGAAACGGGATTCCCAACGCTGAGAACCAGCTCGTTTAACCCAGCGGGTAACGATGAGCTGTTAGAGAAGAGCTTGGACCTCATTGATGAAAGGAGGGAAAATGCAATGGTCCGATTAGCACATTACCAACAAAAGCTTAGACAGGGCTACGATGCCAACGTAAAGCTCAGACCTCTGGAACCAGGCGATCTCGTACTAAGAAAGGTGGTTGGCACTGCAAAGAACCAAGCTTGGGGAAAATTATGGCATAATTGGGAAGGGCCATATTGTATTACTTCAGGAGCTGGCATTGGGGCATACTTCCTTGAAGACCTAGACATTCACGTGATACCACGCCCGTGGAATGTAAATAACCTCAAAAGGTATTATTATTAATTAAACTCTTCTTTTAATCAGCATATCAATCTATTATGATCCCTTTAAGTGTTTAAACTTAAATCCATTCATGCCTGTAGTCCTCGGATCAGATGATTTGGGTTAGTTAACACGACGTTACGATTCTTTTAAGTGTTTAAACTTAAATCCATTCACGCCTGTAGTCCTCGGACCAGATGATTTGGGTTAGTTAACACTATGTTACGATTCCTTTAAGTGTTTAAACTTAAATCCATTCATGCCTGTAGTCCTCAGACCAGATGATTTGGGTTAGTTAACACTATGTTACGATTCTTTTAAGTGTTTAAACTTAAATCCATTCATGCCTGTAGTCCTCGGACCAGATGATTTGAGTCGGACCAGATGATTTGAGTGTTTAAACTTAAATCCATTCATGCCTGTAGTCCTCGGACTAGATGATTTGGGTTAGTTAACACTATGTTACGATTCTGTTAGGTGTTTAAACTTAAATCCATTCATGCCTGTAGTCCTCAGACCAGATGATTTGGGTTAGTTAACACTATGTTACGATTCTTTTAAGTGTTTAAACTTAAATCCATTCATGCCTGTAGTCCTCAGACCAGATGATTTGGGTTAGTTAACACGACGTTACGATTCCTTTAAGTGTTTAAACTTAAATCCATTCATGCCTGTAGTCCTCGGACCAGATGATTTGGGTTAGTTAACACGACGTTACGATTCCTTTAAGTGTTTAAACTTAAATCCATTCATGCCTGTAGTCCTCGAACCAGATGATTTGGGTTAGTTAATACTATGTTACGATTCTTTTAAGTGTTTAAACTTAAATCCATTCATGCCTGTAGTCCTCGGACCAGATGATTTGGGTTAGTTAACATTATGTTACGATTCTGTTAGGTGTTTAAACTGAAATCCATTCATGCCTGTAGTCCTCGGACCAGATGATTTGGGTTAGTTAACACTATGTTACGATTCTTTTAAGTGTTTAAATTTAAATCCATTCATGCCTGTAGTCCTCGGACCAGATGATTTGGATTAGTTAACACTATGTTACGATTCTGTTAGGTGTTTAAACTTAAATCCATTCATACCTATAGTCCTCGGACCAGATGATTTGGGTTAGTTAACACTATGTTACGATTCTTTTAAATGTTTAAACTTAAATCCATTCATGCCTGTAGTCCTCGGACCAGATGGTTTGGGTTAGTTAACACTATATTACGATTCGATTCTTTTAAGTGTTTAAACTTAAATCCATTCATGCCTGTAGTCCTCGGACCAGATTGTTTGGGTTAGTTAACACTATGTTACGATTCTTTTAAGTGTTTAAACTTAAATCCATTCATGCCTGTAGTCCTCGGACCAGATGATTTGGATTAGTTAACACTATGTCACGATTCCTTTAAGTGTTCAAACTTAAATCCATTCATGCCTGTAGTCCTCGGACCAGATGATATGGGATTAGTTAGCACTGTTACAATTTCATTAAAGGTTTAAACTTAAGTCTTTTAAGTAAACACTCTATCACAGCTCTCTTACTGCTTGAATCTAGATCCAATGTAACGGTCCTTATTGAAGTGTCACTCTCTGGTGAGGCATGATTAAGATTCCTAAAGTGTTTAGATTAACCCTAACCTATATTGCCTCTTAGTCTTTTGTACACATTCGGAAAGGCTTGTGGAGCTATTTACTATAACCCCTGTAGTTTTCGTTGTTTAGTAATAATTCTCATATATTATGCCCTTTTTCTAACACCAATCTTAGTCATGCGAGTTGTTAACATGATATCAGGATCACAATAAAGTTAAGGCACAGAGCTTTAATAGTAATAGTGAGTCATATTACACAGCAAAGCAAATGAATGCAAAGGAAAAACTGCCTCATTAATCAGGAAAATAGCTTACAAATCTCTTGCAAAAAGAAAAACACAAAGAAAAGGGGGGCCCTATGTGTCTACTCTTGAGCTGAAGAAACCACAGGGTCAGCAACCTGGCCTGTCTGAACAGCAGCTCCTGGGGCTTGGCTCTGGGACTCAGCAGGAGTCTTCTCTTCGTCCAACCCTTGACCTTTGTCTTTGGCTGGTTCAACTAGCAGACCAGCCTCTCGGGGCGCATCAAGGGCGGATGGGGAAGTTACACTGACCAAGCTTTGCTTCGTAGCCTCCAAAAGCTGGGAAGCAGGAGGAGAGTCAGTCTCTGGGAGCTCTCGGATATCTGGATGGTAGTATATGCTCCCAGGTAGCCTCAGGGGAGAGTCCGAAGGAACCCCAGCAACATCCAGTGCCTTTTGCCAGGTTACGTCGCAGTACTCGCGAGCAACCAGAGCAAATTGCTCCATAAGCTGCTTTCCAGTCTGGTCCACTCCTAGCTGATATGCCACTTTCCTCTCAGCTTCAACTGACTCCTTGGCCAGTTGAACCGCCTGCTCAGCTGCTCGGGCGCCCTCCCTGGCTTTCCGAAGTTCAGCCTTGAGACCCTTCACCAGCTCCCTTTCGGTCGCCAGGTTGATCTCTGACGCGCGCAATTGTTTACGCTGCTCCTCGGCCTGGGTCTCGGTGGTTTGGAGGCCGGCCTTATGGTTATCCCTTTCTCGGGTCACGGCCTTAAGCTGCTCGGATGTGCGAGCATAATCGTCCTTCAGCAGACCAAGAGCGTAGATCTGCTGAGTAATCTGCATTACCACATTTTTAGCACAAGATGAAGAAAGGAAGCAATGCAAGTTAAAAACGGAACCCAAATTAAGAGAGCAAGTTCATTTACCATGGCAATGTCCCTCTTAAGGGATAAGAAGAGCTCATTCTGGCTGAAACGCCTGAAGGACTCCATATCGTGAGGGAGGAGGAGTGGCTGCTGCAGGGCTTCAGCAATGTATCCTGCCCTTCCCCCATCATAGTTCCTGAGGGACGTATCCCAAAAAATGGGGCGCCATCCAGCTCAAGCCTTGGGGACCATATGCGAGGTCCTGCTCCTCGGCGAACCTCGGTCGCAACGTTTTCGTCACGGTTTTCAGTGGAAGAGGCCCTCTTGCCTCGGTCCCTCGCCGTCCTCTGCTGCTTGCTCACCTTAGGTGGCACCCCCACCTCCCTCTCTTCGGGCTCATGGGGCCTCTTCTTCTGAAGGTTTGGCATGGTTTTCAAGCTGACTCCAGGAGCCGCGGGAGGCAGGATCTCTGCTGGTTGGGAGGTCACAGCGCCATTCTGCTCGGCCTTTTTGCCTCTATTCTTCATCAAGAGTTTCAAATCCGCCATGTCCTCGTCCGAAGAGTCGTCGAGGAGGGCAGTTATCAAAAACGGGTGGACGCTGGAATGCCTGTCACCTCCTTCCTCGGCGTCCGAGACCTCTACTACTTGATTTGCCCCTGAAGCCTCCCCTCCAAAGTGGAACTTGTCTATTTGTTTTTCTAACAAGGAGGTGGAGGAGCCAACCTTTTCACCCTCAACCTCTGGTTCGAGGGGAACTTGCTGTAGTGGCTGGACGAGAGGGGGTATAGCCCGGGGGTTTGGATATGGTACTGGTGGAAGGTCGTGCGGTGCCAAAAAGCCCCTGAACGAAACGTCAATACGGTTAAGACGTTCGTCTCCCTGGACTATCGCATTGCCGACCGGTTGGAGGTCTTTTCGCCTCGCTTTGTACCCTAGGATGAGGGGAGCCGATCGGAGTTGTCCGTCCTCGCTTACGAAGATCTCAGACCACAGCAAATAGTTGAGCGCGGCAAAGTTAGTGAGGCTGAGCCGAGGAGATATATTTCTTCTATCTGTTACAAGTCACAGTAGAGCTTTGTTAGAAACCGGAAAGCAGCAATACAGGAAGAATCAAAAACTGTTAAAAGGCGAAGGTCCTGAGCCTATGGTTAGTGTGCCTAAGTCTAACGTGTCCCACCTGGCTCTCCTACTCTGGTCGGACAGTGAGGACCGTCATACCACGCGCCCGAGATGATCACGTAGTCATCCTTCATCCCTTTATTGGATTTGGGGAGGCAGGAAATGAGCCTAACAATGTTGGACCGGGACTTCAAATAATATCCCGCCCCTTGTTGGCTGTGGAACTCATACATGTGCACCACGTCGTGCCAAGTGAGCCCCAATCCTAGGTGGCGGTTGAGGTCCTCAATGGCCCCTAAGATCCTGAACATGTTAGGCGCGCACTGCCAAGGGGTGATCCTATGGTTTATAAGATAACTAGTGGTGATAGGGCCCATAGGAATCGTCATCCCCCCTTCTAGGAAGGTGATGAGAGGAATCACGACCTCCCCCGTTTCCCGATCAGTTAGTATTTTTTCCGGAGGGCAATACTTCACACCCACGTTTAGAGGTATACGGTATGTGGCCCTGAACTTCTCCAACTGGGCAGGGCTGTTTACCAGATACTCTAGTTTACCCATCACTCAATGGAAAAACAGAGGCACAACATAGCAATGAGGAAATGGTCGCCCAAACTGAAAAATAGACGGCCGAAGAGAAAACTGAAGGATTGAGATTGTGAAAACTTACAGGAACGGGGCTAGAGACTGATCTCTGAACTCGCAGAAGGATTCTTGAACTCGGGGAAGAAGCAGAATCGGCGATTGGAAGAGCTCTGAGCGTTTGTGTGCTTGTTCTTGTGGGACGGTTTGAAAGTTGCAAAGTGGGAAGAAATGTCCACCTCTGGGATTTTATACGAGGTCAAACGAAAGGGTAGAAGCTATTTTGCCAAAATCCCGAGGAAGAACCCCGTCCGTTGGATCAATAGCCCACCGTTGGATGCAATGGACAAGGCGCCCCCTGGCGTAATTAATGTAGCGCTTCGGGAATCTGGAAAACAACGGCAGTAATGATGGAACGCGCGCATCTATGTCTACACGCGTGCCAGGCCAAACTTTTGTCTGTTTCCAAGCTTTTACCCCATAACAAGTCAAAATCCCATTTTTTCCCTTCGGATGCGAGGGAAAAATTAAGATTTTGAGGGGCTATTGTGGGGGGAAAAAGCCCAAAGCAACTTAATGGGCCCGGAACCCCCTGTTAAGGACTATTGCATTTCCGAAGATCAATAGGTGGCTGGGGCGGCCCATCTAAAGCAGGAAGCCCAGAAGCAGTGGGGGAGTGTCGTCCGAAGAGGTCACCATTGGTCTGAAGAGGTCTTGCTCCTCGGCTACGATGAGCCTTGATCAAACGAACGTGTGGAGGGTCCGACTAATCTGCCTAACAATCCCAACGGTAATGGTAGGTCCTAAGTGGATCCGGAGATGATCAGAACTAAAAAATATTTAAAGGAAAAGCTGCTACCACCGCATTTAATGCTCAGCAACAGCTTTTCTGGCCGCATTTATGTGGAGAAGACCCTTGAACAGTGCAACCTCAGCTACCGCCACTCACAAAGAACTAAAGTAGACACATGACGTGACATGCACTTGAGTAGATGCGCGGATGAAGAACAGGTGGACGATGGAGATGATAGGAAGGGATGCTATATAAAGAAGGAGGGTCACTGATAAAAGGGGGGAGAAAAAAGAGAAAGGAGAGAAAAACTTTACTGTAGCTCTGAATGCTGTAATCACTGTTCATTCAATACAACACCTCTTCGGACATTCATTCATGGAGTTATCTGAGCTTTAGTTCATGTTATCATCACTGCACGTAACCTAGCCAACTGTTCTGTGCTTCATAACCAGCCCAACTCTTTCGCACACTCTCTACAAATTCATTGTTCTGGGTTCGTTGGGCCTTTAATCCATATCCTTTGGACTTGGGCAACAAAAACTGACCTTACAATATTAATATTGATAGTTTCAATATCAATGTTATTAGCTACATCTTTCTTAATGTATACAACCAAGCAATTATTAAGCTACTAATCTCTCATTCAATTACTAACATATTTCCTAAATAAGTACTAATATAAAGAAAATGCATTATCTTTTCGAAAAAATATATCACATAAATCCAACAAATTCGGTTAAAGACTAAAGTAAATACTAAGAAACTAGCTATTTAAAAAGTGTGCATTTATATATATATATATATATATAATAGCGATATTGAAATATGCCATTTGAAAACATAATTTAAAAAATAAAAATTAAATGTTTGAATTGAGATTTTAGGCTAATTTGTTTAGTTGGGCAATTTTTTAGAAATGCTATATTCATAATATTTTTGCCACACTTTCACTACAAAGCCTAGGTGGTATGTTTTTACTGGTTCTAATTTGAACTTATCATTGAAATTATTATTTTTATTTACCTGTAACAATTTGTTATTTAGAATTGTTATGAAAATATTGCGAAAAATATTGTAAATATTGCATTTCTTGCAATTTTTTTGTTCAATATTTAATGGACCAAAATTTTGAAGAGGTTTAATTTTATTTTAAATGGGCTCAATTGTTATTAAGGGCGTTTAAAGTTTTTTTTTTTGGGTGGTCAAGTTGTTTTTTCTAAGATGGTAAAAAAAACCTATATTAATTTAAAACTTAAAATTTTTTAAGGTATATTTAAAAAAGGAGGTACAGTACTTTAAGTACCGTTCCTTAGGTTTCTCTCTTAAGATTTATCCATGTGACTACTTAACTAAAAAATACAAATTTTTTTTTTCATAAAAAAAATTCATACAACAAAATCTTAAAATAAAAACCTAAAAAATAATACCTAAATATTATACATAAGTCTTACTCTTAAAAAAAAAAAAAAAAATTTAGGGCGGTCCGTGACGGCCCTCACTAATTGATATACTTGGCGCGGCCCCTGGTTTGCACTAAGTTTCTGTTTTACGTAATTAGACGAAACAACTGCACACCACAAAATGGCAAACTTTTACCAATAAAGAATGGCAAATAATATAAATTTTTTTTTGAGAAACAATATTATAAAAATGAAAGACTATTACACGTGTCATTCATCCATTGGTTAGTCTCACCAAACAAGAGTGCTGACCTGGAGAGAGGGAGAGAGTTGGTTAGTCCTACCAATCAAGAGTGCTGACCTGGAGAGAGTGGCTAATAGGATGCTTTCTCGATGTCGATAATCTCAGAACCACCACGTACGTGAATGCCATGAGTGATTGAAAAATAAAATAAATAAACAAAGAGACAAATGTTTGCCACCTCACGGAACTAGTCGAAGCAACACGCTACAGTCAATGTTTTACGTAATTAGACGAAACAACTACACACAACACAGAATGGCAAACTTTTACTAATCAAGAATGGAAAATATTATAAAAATGAAAGACATTTATTCAAAAAAAAAAAAAATTATCCTATAAAAAGCCATTCGTTACATTGAAAAAACGTGTGCACTCAGTTCTTGATGGAGCAAAGAATGTGGAGGAAAACTTTCTCTAAAATCATAAAGGTGGCGGTGGTTTTGGCTGTGCTCATTTTTAACTGCAAGCCTGTTGCGTCTATTAGGGCTCCGCCATTGGCTGTGATGAACTCGACAGAGAGGAAGTCATATCCACGGTATCGTGGTCCGGTTCCTCCTTCAAAGCCAAACCCACGTACTAATCATTTTCCTGCACCACCAAATCCTGGTTTCCGTAGTTGAAGATAACAACGGAGAGACAAGTTGCTTTGGTCATCTGCGAATGCATTTACGTTTATTTTGATTTTAATTTTTCTTTCCCCTTTTATGGGAGTGTAGTTTGAATTTGGAAGAATATTATAGTTGTGTATGGATTCTCGAAAAATATTATATAGTTACATTTTGGGTTTGGAAGAAAATACTACTAAAATAATGTTTCTAGTTCTACTCTCTATTATAAAAAAAAAACTCGTGTAAGATGGATTGAGATCAACTATTAAATCTCGAGGTTTCAGGGTGGTCCGAGTCGGGCGCGTGAAAAGCTATCGAACTTTTTGGGTATGTTAAATTAAGCCGACCCCAAAACTAGTGATTGGAATGTGATAATGGAGCCGTATTTTCTTTTGAGTCTCCACTTTTTTGTTTGGGTTTTGTTACTTGCACTTTAATATACCTTGTGGAGAAGTTACATATGTTGCAATGGCAATGGGTAACTGAAACTTTTCGTGAACCTTATATCCTGACAGGCAGAGCTATTGTCCTTGCGGAAGTCGGCTTCACACGCCCACGGGGACAAACTTCTCGAGCGGATGTCAGGCTGTCAGCCTTAGGTGTTTGTATACTCCCGGTGTACTTGCAATTCTTTCCTACTAAAAACCGTATAAAAGGAGTGAATGAATGAGCTTCTCTACAGTTCGTTTCTTTTTTTTTTTTTTTTGGGTTTAGTCAATTTTTGTCTTCTTGTGAAGTCAAAACGGTGCGTCTGAAGAGAACAACAAATTCAGTCAAAATTTAAATATAAACTCAAAGAACTCAGTGACTCACCATTTATTGCCTTTTATCTACTTCTTCTCTCTACAAAAATTTGGAACCCAAGAACATTTGAGAAGAGCCAGAAAAAAAAAAAAAAATGGAGCTCAAAGCCTCAAAAGCTGTTTGTGATCTCTGTTGGTTGGTGGATGTGCAAGAGATAGACGGTTGCAGGTTTGAAACTCTGTTTTATTTACTTATTTTTGGTTTCTGGTACTACGAAATCATGGTTGCTGTGAAAATTAGGGACAAATGGAAGGAAATTGAGGACTTTTGGTGTTCCCTTTCAGAATCAAAAATTTGGAGCTCAATTCTCCCAAAATACTGAGATTTGAATTTTTGTACGCATTTTTGTGTGAAAGTTTGGTTTTTTACTCGGATGGGTCAGAATATTTAGATTATATGAATGAAAGTTTGGATATTTACTTAGGTTGAATTTGTGTTGTGTTTGCTATTTGTAGGTGTCCTTTGTAATTATCTTTGCGCGTGAGATTGAAAGTTTGGATTTTTTTACTTAGATTAGATAATTTTTGTATATTAATATTTGCTATTAGGTGTTCTTTTGTCATATCATGTATGTAATTATGTATATGAATGAAAGTTTGGGGTTATTTTTATTTTTTACTAATATCCTATGAATTTTTTTGTATGCAGGCGTTCTTTCTGGGGAGTAGGATTGGTTTTTCATAGATGAATCATTGTAATATGTAATCTTCAGTAGAATGCCTTTTTGGTTGTTGGAGTTTAAGAGATTAGAGGCTCTATCTCTGATCTGAAGGCGCCCTGTGGTTTAACCCAATCCTCGGTGAGTTGTGGTTTTGGCTAACAATACACTGAGGTCCTTGAGATGGCACAAGGTAAAAAAAATTTGTGACCTATTCTTTATATTTTCATGGTTGTGTTGAATGTTATAGGCTTTTGAGGATTTTAGATTTATAGGTTTTTGTTTTTGTTCACGCTGACAGTCATCAAGCAGAGGTTTGTGATTCCAAGGCTGCAACAGAGCAAGGGTGAGTTGTATTTTTCGTGTTTGCTTTGATTTCAAGTTTAAATGCTTAAAACTTTTAATATATGATGAAGGGGCTTGGTTTTTCTTGTGTATAACTAATTGTTTAGATTTTATTTGATATGAGTAGGCATGACTTTGTGTAATTGAACAATCATCTTGATTCAACCAATGGATGAATTATTGTCTCTTTGGTTTAAGAAATTATTTTGTGAAAAAAATTTATGAAATTATTTTGATGTTTTTTTGGTTAGAAATATTTTCTAGTGTTTAATGATTTGGATGTGATGCTGTAATTCTTAGTGTGTTTTGGAAAAAAGGTTGTCATAAGGTGTTTCTCTTCCCAACTTTTATACATATTAAATATATGTTATGTGGTAATTGATTAAGAACAAGAGCAGCGTGTGTTGTCTTTAATTTGTTAATTTATTTTGATATCTAAGTGAGTGTAGTACATTTGAATAGTTATTTGAGATTATGTTTGCAGTTTACACAAATGCGGTGGTGAATTTGTAATTGAACAGTTATGTATAGGGATTTTGTTGTGAGAGGCATTTTTTAGATACTTAATATCTTTGTGATAATTTGGGGTTTTAAATGAGTACTTGGATTGAAAAGGCTTATCATTGAGATAATATGATAATGTTACAAGCATTTTAACCACCTGATAGTTGTCAATTATATCATAGAAAATATAATCTGTAATAATTATGCTATAGAAAAGCAGCTTTTTTCTTTTTTATTTTTTATATATATTTGAATTTATTAGATCCTTCAAATTTTGTTGTTTTTATTCTTCTTTTAAAAAAAAAATTGTGTACTTGATTAATCAATAATAATATGCCTTCGTCATGATTTACTAAATTGTGAGAACAATATGATTTTTTTCTTTTCTTTTTAAGGATTGTTCTTGAGAAGTTAGATGTTTTAAAGGAATTGAAGATCAACATTACCAAAGAGCTCAACACCAGGCACAAAAGGGTTCTAATTTTTCTTTGATTTTTTCCCGTGTATTTAAAACTCAACAGACCTCCAAATTCAATGAAACCTAAATCTGCCACGCTTCTTTTGCTAAAACTTTGGATAATACCCTTATTTTGATTGATCAGAAACCTCTACCCTTAATTGTGGCCAAGCAATATAATCATTGTTTGATTGTTTATCTTTATAGCTTTGTTTGTAGTTGTATGTTCTTGTTGTTTATACTTTTTACTCTCCATTGTCTCAAAATTTTTTTTTTTGATTATATGAGTTAGCAGTTTTCTGTGAGTCCCTCCAAAGGATATGTCACTTTTGTCAGTTTAAAGGTAAAATAGCAATGTCATTACAATTTTTAGGTTGTTCACTAAAGGATATGTGCTATTTCTTATTTTATCAATTTTTGAGTGCGTGAAAAGAGTTTGCTTGACTTTTGAATTAATCAAACGTGCTATTACTCTTAACCTTTTAAGTTTCAACTCTCTAATTCTTTCCTCCTTTCTAGGCTATTGCTTTGGTTAAATCAATCTAGGAGCCAGAACAAGTAGCAAAGAGGTTGATGTAAGAAGCATATCAAAGAGTTTGTGTAGGATCAAGGAGATTCCTCTCACAGTAGATGTGGAAGCACCCTTCCTTGGCTTGATACTAGGTTTGGTTTTCTACAAGAGTGGAAGATAAAGTGCAATAAAATCAAGTGGTTTGGTTTTCTACAAGAGTGGAAGATAAAGTGCAATAAAATCAAGTGGTTCACAATGATAGAAAATCTTAGTGTTGTGCTAGATATAAACAAACTCATTAGAATTTGAATGTGTATTACATACCATCACCTTGTAGCATAGAGCTGTATCTGAAAGCTTAGTTTCTATATTGATTGAATTTAGCTAGAAAACATGCCTTGTTTGATTTTGTAAAGAACCATTGGCTATGATTACAAGGTAGACATAGTGTTTGGTACTTTGGTAGTGGATGTGTCTAACTATATTTGGTAGTGGTACTTTGTCGAGGTATTTTAAATTTCATCAATGATTAGCTAGAATCCTGTTTTCTTCTGCTTTTATGGGGTCTTTGGGTTTACAACATATATTATTATGGGATTTTAAAGACTTGTTTTTACTACATATATTGGTAATACATTTGGATCAAAATGCTATTTTGGATTGGTTAGTTGCCCATTACACTTTAAAATTTTTACACTAATCGGACAATGGGATGGAAATTGAAAATTTAACACCAAAATAAGGTGTTAACTTTAAATATTAAAGTTCAGGATATATTTCCAAATACCCAATGTATTGGCAAGCACATGCCTTGCACTTGCAGCCCACACTAGTTATTAATAAAGTTTTAATAACCTATCAAAAGAAGAAGATTGTTGTGTTTATGCCAAAATCTAGTGCAAGGGGAATCAGGCAAAGATGGCATAAGTTATTTCCAGCTGTGGGGAACTAAGACTGATGATGCTGTAACTGTATTTACAGGAGCAAGTCTGGTCTGCACCTTAAGCTTGTATGTGTGAATGTCTCTCTCCTTGTTTCTCTTAAAAATATGTGTGCAGTGCGCACATACACACAAACTCGCCCAACACTATGTTTATGTTATCACTTTGAAGGGTTGACTTTAAGGTATTAAATTGAAAGTGTTGGCAGGCAGTTAAGGAGAATATAAAACAAAGGTGACTTTAGTTTGTCATCTCCCAGTATCTTGATGTTATTATTTTATTTGATTGACTAAAGGTGTTCAATCCAATGTGTTGACAACATGGTTTTAGGACTTAGGATCCCGAAGTGCCTATTTGTTTCAGTGTTTTCAAGCAAAAAGTCACTATTGTGCTTCCAAAACATGATTTGAGATGGAATGAAGCATTTGGTAAACTTTTGAAACCCTCTTTACTCTTGTCTCTAACCAAAAAATATACAGACAGAAAGACAAAACACAAAGAATCATAGCAACAATAGACAAGAACCTTCTCACTCTCAACTACTCAATTTGAATCTTCTGACACAGCTAAGGTTGAGTGACAAGAAGGAGCTCCGATGCACCCATCTGAGTTCAATTCCAATTCGGTTTTGGGGTTACAAAGAGTGATAAATTAAGAGAAACTAATTCACCTTTAGGCCTTATGCTCTTCAATTGGACTCCAAATGTGCCTTTGAAATGTCCAAGTGGATATCAAAATCTCTCGTCACATGGATTTGATTAAGAACACCAAGATCCCTAGACAGTGGGTTTATTTTGTTTTATTTTATTTTTAATTAAAGATGTTTATGAATTTTCCTATATCGCACCACCAATGTTTACCATTTATGCCACAGTCTTGGTTCTTACAAAACACAGGATGAAAAGATCTAGATAGTGTTCTGGAGGGATAGTTGCCATCTAGCTTAATTTTCAGAGACTATTTTGTTAGTAAGCACGATTTTGAAACCATTTAGGAAACTATCATCTCGAGTATGTGAAGCTAGTTTGGACTGCTGAGGTGGAACAATTTATCCACGTGGAACTTGAGTTCTATAAAATCAGAATCAAGAAGAACAGAGGAAGATGACAAAGGAAGAAAGATGATCTGCAGATCCGAAGAAGAACAGAGGAAGATGATCTGGCCGGAGAAGAGCAAGACAATCTTACAGGTGGCTAACTTGTTGAGTATCCATTGCTGGCCTCAAAATTTTGGGATTAAGGCTTTGTTGATATTGTTGTTGTAGGTGGTTATATTGCAAATTTTGAATGAGTATGGGAAAATGATCCTATATCACTTTTGTGAGATAAAGGTAAAATACCATTGTCGTTATCAATGTTTAGGTTCCTTTTACATATTACACTTAAGAATAATTGACTTATAGTTGTTTTTTATTTTATTTTTTGGAAATGCAGTGACTGAACTGTACGTGCTGGTAGAGATTTAATGAAATGCAGTGACTGAACTGTACATGCTGGTAGAGATTTAATGAAATGCAGTGACTGAACTGTACGTGCTAGATTTTGCTTTTAGCATCTGCATAACAAAATACGCTTTGAAGTAATTTTGTTACTAATAAATTTTTGTTTCTCATTCTAAATGTTACAGAGAAATTCAGCTTTTAATTTAAGCAAAGCCATGATAGAATTACTATGAATGTTCTTTGATAGTTTTGCAGGTGCATCAAATGATAAACTAGTAATACATAAAAAGAGAGAGTTTTGCCTTCATGTGTATTGTAATAGAACGGCAATAGAAGGGCAAAACTATGGGTTGAAATCAATTGTGCTGGGCTAGGGAGAAAATTACAAGGGACCTATTTTTTTGTCTTTTTCATTTTTTTTCCTATCATTATCTATTGCCAGATTTTCCTCCAATTTTTCTCCAATCGACACTGAGTTGTGATAGAGAAACATGTATGGAAGAAGAAACAGAGAGCAAAAATAGAGGAGAAGAAGAAGAAGAAAAGAGGGAGACTGGCAGCAGAAATTCAGTGATTGTTATCTGCTCCATCACCAATTGTAGAGAAAGGGGCATGGGAATGATTCTTCTCACAAATCGCAGAAACTCAGGATTTTATGTTGTAAGTGAGGCATTAGATCTTTCATGTATTTCAATTAATCACAAAATGATTTGTTGATTGATGGATTACAGTATGCCTCCATGCTTAGGAACTTGGAGGAAAGAGAGGAGGGAGAAGGGGAGAGGAAGGTTGCAAGTGACAATGAATTGAATTTCAGGTACTTTAATGGATGCATTTGAAAATGTCCCAATGGACTTTTGGGTGTGTTTTTGTTATTTGTTTGTTAGCTTAATGGTATAAGCTAGATGAAAAATGCGGCCATAAAACCTGATGTCAGTTTTAGTATGGGGTGTTTGTCTTGAGGGCAGAACCTTAAGTAATTCAACCTGAGTGTACAAAGATCGATGGCCACATATTGTTTGTGTATAAGGAACTCAACCTGAGTGCATATGTACAACTATCTTTTAGATTGCTTTTGTTTCTTTTCTGATTTTGTATAATGTATAATGGTGCTATTAATGTTTTCTCTATATATCTATAATTTAGAAAAAAACTTATCCAATGATCAAGAAGGCTTAATCCTGTGTTTTTGAGAGATACTGTGCCCATATAAAAAAATTATCCAATTATCAAGCTGATTCTCCTATTTGTAGCTTATTGAAGCTTATATCATGTTATTGTACTATAGTCCTAATTTGTGCTTTTGTACTTCCTCAATAGTAGCAAATCAAGCATGCTGAGCAACAATTTAACTCTGTGTCGCTGTTCTTTTCTCAAGGTTGAGTGATTATAAACTATTTCTTTTGGTAGACTTGACCTACTTATTCTTGTAAGGATATGCCACTTGATTTTTCAGTTTATTGCAGATTTACTATGGACAATTACCATCTGATCCAAATCAGAGAAACTTCAGTTAAAAGGGACTTATAAATATTTCATATTTCATTTTTATGCTAGAATCCTGGTCTTCTTAGAGTCTTAGGTCTTTACTTTTGTTCTCTCAGATAAGAGATGTCAAATCTGGCATCTATGTTGAAAATCTCACAGGAGTATATATGTACAATGAAGGATGTGACTCGGGGCTTGAGAAAGGTTTGCTATTCGTTATACCTTTTCTACTGTAGAGCGTAGCCTGAATACATAGGGTGTTTTGTCGGTTGGGACTTTACTGAGTGATTAATCATTCAAATGGAAATGTTTTGAGTAGTGTATTTAGAGACCTATTCTTAACTTTCTGTTGAGAATGAAACAATTGGATCATACAAACGCACATTGCAAATGAAATAAAATAATTTCATTTGGTTAGTTTTTTTTTTCTTTTAAATTTGATAAATTTGGATACTGATACTTGATTCTAAGCTAGTAGTTTTTATTGGATAATTCAAGTTCAGTTACGTGGAAAACATCTCAGAGGGTTGTCACTGTGTCTAGCTTACTCTTAAGGCCGGGTGAATCCTTAGGCGCTGGGACAAATTTCTTGGCCTGATTACTATGAACTTCAGCTGAATCTGTTGCATTTTGTTAAACGCCAAAAATATTCCAAATAAGTTTAGACAAGCCCCTTTCTGAACTATAGTTGGCTTAAATTAGAATGTTTCAATGGTTTACTCAGATCAATTTTCCTTATTTGGGCTTCAAACGAACTTTGAAACATCCAAATCAATATCAAAATCTTAGAGAGTTAGAGGTACACAACCCCCCCCAACACCCCCCCCCCCCAGTGGCTTGGATTCTCTCTTTAATATGGGCTTACCTGTAGACATGGTTCATGTAGTTTAAGAGGTAAGTTTCTGATGACTTCTCGGAATTCAACACTGTACTAAAAGCTGCTTAAGAATAAGTATATATTTTTTTATGGTGGTCACACAAGTGTTACTTTATGATTAAGAACCCCATAGGCCAAGACAGTGGGTTTATATGCTTTATTATTTTGTTTGATTGATGATATTTATGAATTTTCCTATATGGCACAAGTGCACAACCGATACTTATCATTTTATGCCGCTGTCTTGTTCATACAGAACACAGGATGAAAGATGTAGATGTGTTCGAGGCTAAATATTTACAGCCCAAGCAATAGGTGAGCAAACTTAAATTTTCGAAATCGGACTCATAAAGTTGTTAAAAGGCCCAATTACTCAAGGCTCGACAAAATGGTTTTACTCTACCACCTGCTCACAAAAGGATGATACAAAATCCTAAAACCCAAACCTGTATTTCACAACGCTATTATTTGGGCTTGTGCCTAAGAATTTAGATTAGTTTCATCAGGCGGTCCAATCCTACGTGAAAACCCAAAGTGGAAAACTGAGGGGGTTGTGTCTTGGAGGCAATAAAAGGATTTTTTTTTTTTTTTTGCCATCAATTTTTGGGCTCCATGCTTGCAAATGGTTTGGAGTTGCAGGCCATGAACCCATGATGGCTAAATTGTGTATAGAAGTGTTTCCTTTTTTTTTTTAATAAATAATTTGATAGTTAAATAAATAGAAATGAGGAGTTAAACTCTAATTATCCTCAGAAAGAATTATATTATGCATCTTATTGTATATCTTTGAGTGTATCATACATATGTAGGGTTATAAGCTAGTTTTGATTAATACAACGTTACTTTTACATGATAATATTACTAACATTATTTTTATTATATACCAATCATAATATGTCATTTCAAAGATTGTAAAATTTATTGTGACTTTAGAGTGTACTGTCAATTTTTTTTGACCTAAATTTTTTGTATTAAATAAAGTGTTAGTATACAAAGCAATATCACATGAACTAGTAGCATGTCTTCCTCGGCACATAAACTTGTGTAACATTCTTATTATATATATATTAAAAAAAAAAAAAAAAAACTTGAGTAACATGGTAATATGAATATTAATTTCTATGTCTCTTACTTTCAGCCTTTCTAAAATTATCTTCATAGTTAGGTGGGACTACTAGGAGTTCTAGAAGTGAAGGGTGTGACTAATATGACATATACTCACAACAAACCAAATAAAAAGGATTTGCATTGCATATTGTTAGCAGAAACACATTGGTGTATACCAGTGCCACGACTACGGACGGAGTGATAGATCTTCTCTCGGGGGGTAGAGACCCTTGACCACGATGATACTGGCCAATTGGGTTTTTTTTTTTAATCTCAAATTTGGTAATATACCTTGTGGAGAAGTTACATATGTTGCAACAACAATGGGCAACTGAAACTTTTCTTAGTTCTGAAACAGAACAAGACAGAATATGTGTTATAAACTAGAAATAACCTGATGGAATTTATTTGTTGAAGATTTGCAACCATCATGTGTATGGTTTTGGTATTTTGGCTCACACTCTCCACAACATCTATTTGTTCATTATTTTCAAGGTTATTTTGCTAAAATTGATGGCAGCTTTATTTGGAGATGTTGCTATAAAAAATTTATCACGCTGATCAACAATGAAGCTAATCATAGACACTACACAAGTATTAAACTATCATGGCTAATTTTTAAATTAATTGGTTATTAACTTTCATATCTAAACTTGGCAATAAATTTAAAATCTAAATTTTTCACTTTTTATAACAAAATATAAGAGACTTACCTTCTTCTTCTTTTTCTTTTTTTTTCTTTTTTTTTTTTTTTTTTTGATAATTGCAAGATGGGATAAAAAATATTGAAAGTTTTGCTAAGCACTCCTTCGATGAGAAGTTTCTCATCCATGTAAGAGCAATAAAATGTGACATCTTTGGGGAATCATGCCATTGATGCTTATGATTCCACTCTAGAAAAATCAATAAAAATGAAGTTTTAAGTTTTGTATAATGCAAGACATCTACTTTTAGAACTATATTAAAAATAGGCACATAAAGGAAGCCAAATTCATGATGCATTATTGTTGTATAGTGTATCACTTTGTCTTTTGATATTGACAACTGAACTGGAAAGCTCTCTTTTTTTTTTAATGCACTATATGCCTACTATTATAGTCAACAGGACATCTTAGTGTTTTCTAAGGACTCGCATGTATATATTTGAAATATGTTAAAATATTAACTTGTGATTGTTGTCTTTCTTTGTATGTAGTCAAATTACTGTCTCTGTTTACTGTGGTCAGCATGTGGCCGGCGCCGACAAAGTTAAAGACGCAAAAAATAAAGCTTTAAATGGTTTTGGGAGCCGCAATCCAGAAGCTTGTAGATGGCACGAAAAAAATTGAGCATATTTAAAGGATGTCATTTTAAAAAAATTTTAATATGAAAAAAAAGTAATTAATATTTTATTAATTTTTTTATTTTTTATAAAAATAATGTTAAAATTATTACATTTAAGACATTTATTAGCATGACTTTTTAAATATATATGTGTGAAATTTTCATTAAAATGATTATATTCATAAACATTTATACTTGTAAAATGAGAATCACATTATAGGCACTGACAAAAGTGGTACGTAACATTAATGATAAAGAAGATGAAATTTGAGGTCATGAAAGAATTATCTATAAGAATTCAAAATTAAAAAAAAAAAAATTCAAAAATTGGTAAAAGTCTAAACAGTCTAAAAGTCTAACATTTGACCTTCTTACGTACGTTACACATGTTGGTACAACTTTCTTCAATTTGTCATAACCAGTTACTATATTATAATCATCATATCTTAATATTCTTCGGCTAGTCAAATTCCACGTGGCATGGCCGGATCACCAACAATCGAGGAATAATGTGGAACATTCCTATTTTCCGAGATTAAACACACTATACATTCACACACTATACATTTAAATGACAATCATGGCTACAAACTTAGTATAAGGAGGCTTGTAGTAAGTAGTTACCACTCTGCTTAATATAATTTTATTAAATACATAAACTCATTTATTATTTATAGGAGTAATTTAAAAGTACAAAAACTTGAAGGATAAATATTATTCATAATTTAGCAATCCATTATTATATGTAGACGAAAGTTTTTTGGGTAGTGTTAATGATGGCTGATGCATCAGAGACCTTTTTAGTGATTGAAAAGTAAAATATATAGAGCTTCTAGAATATGCTTGCTGGACACTACACGGTCTAACAAACAAACAAACAAAAAGTTTTGGACTCCTAAACTGATTACATTACGTTACTGCTGTAGTCATAAATGTCCTGCTCAAATTATCAAAAAAATAAATATAAAAATGAATTCAAAAATCCTATAAATATAGATTTAGGCAGACCATATTTTGTCACATTGGAAAAAAAAAAACCTATGCGCTATATTCTTGATGGAGCAAAAAATGTGGAGGAAAATTTTCTCTAAAATCATGAAGGTAGCGTTTTTGGCTATGCTGATTTTCAACTGCCAGCCTGTTAGCTCTACCAGGGCTACGCCTTTGGCGGCAATGAACACAGCCTGTTAGCTCAATTTGCTTATTCAGACTATACGGTAATTTGTGTTTCTATATTACTTTGATTGTTCTGTTTTTGCTTACTATTATGTTGTTTAATTAAATTGTTTCATAGAATGTGAAATCTCAATCTTGCTCAGTAGATTGGTAGATTATGGGTGTTGTGTATTTTGCTTTTTCTTTGTAAATTGCAATTGAGAGAATTTTCATTGTTCTATCTAATGTTATCCTTTATAATACACTGAAAGTTTGTTAAGTTTATATATTTCTCAAAATTTTTAATTCGTAGCAAACACAACAATGCCCAACTGCATATGTGACCACCTTAAAAAATGCGATGCACTTTTCCTGTATGAGGAAAAAATGTTAAAAACATTCTTTGCTTTTTGATAGTTTTGAATAAAAAAGCATATTTGATCCATATCTTTAATTTTCACCCCCATTTAAGTAAACTTAAATGGTATTCAACGTAAGATGCTAAAAGTGTTTATAATGTTTGCTATTTTGACGCATCATTTAGTTTGATGTTTTATTGTTTTCATGTCAGACCAATTTGAGAGATTGGTGCTTAGAAACTTTATGCATATGGTGTGTTACAAGAATAATCCTTTTGTCATTTAGATTCTAATATGTACTACTACCAACTTTTTCCTTCACGCTATAATATTCTTCGGCTAGTCAAATTCCACGTGGCATGGCCGGATCACCAACAATCGAGGAATAATGTGGAACATTCCTATTTTCCGAGATTAAACACAATATACATTCACACACTATACATTCACACACTATACATTTAAATGACAATCATGGCTACAAACTTAGTATAAGGAGGCTTGTAGTAAGTAGTTACCACTCTGCTTAATATAATTTTATTAAATACATAAACTCATTTATTATTTATAGGAGTAATTTAAAAGTACAAAAACTTGAAGGATAAATATTATTCATAATTTAGCCATCCATTATTAGAGCATCAGCATCTGGAATTACAAATGCCATATCTAAGCTTCTTTTAGCATTTTTCTTTCAAAAACCTCTTACATCCGGAATTGTAAACACCAACTATTGCAAAAAAATTTGCAATAGTGCTACAGTGCAATTCTAAAGATAGAATTGCACTGTAGCACAATTCAAAAAAAAAAAAACTAATATTTTATTGTGATGGTGATTGGGAGAAAGAAAGAATAAATGATGGTGATTGGAGAAAATATTATTTTATTATGTAGATATATTATTTTAATGAGTAGAATAAGAAAATAAAAATTTGGGATGCTGAAAATATTGTATAATAAGATGGTATAATTGATAAAATAACCTTTTAAAATATTAAATAGAATAGAGTAGCATTTCTTGATGCTAATGCTCTAATATGTAAACGAAAGTTTTTTTGGGTAGTGTTAATGATGGCTGATGAGAGACCTTTTTAGTGATTGAAAAGTAAAATATATAAAGCTTCTAGAATATGCTTGCTGGACACTACACGGTCTAACAAACAAACAAACAAAAAGTTTTGGACTCCTAAACTGATTACATTACGTTACTGCTGTAGTCATAAATGTCCTGCTCAAATTATCAAAAAAATAAATATAAAAATGAATTCAAAAATCCTATAAATATAGATTTAGGCAGACCATATTTTGTCACATTGAAAAAAAAAAACTTATGCGCTATATTCTTGATGGAGCAAAAAATGTGGAGGAAAATTTTCTCTAAAATCATGAAGGTGGCGTTTTTGGCTATGCTGATTTTCAACTGCCAGCCTGTTAGCTCTACCAGGGCTACGCCTTTGGCGGCAATGAACACAGTTCCGCAAGATCGTGGACCGGTTCCTCCTTCAGATCCAAACCCACGTACTTATTTGCCCGCACCCTCGCCGCCATAGTTGAAGATAATAATGGAGAGAAGCTTCGGCATATGCATGGTCTGCGCATTTACGTTTATTTTGAGTTGTAAAGAATAAAATTGTTATGTAATTAATATAAAGTAGAAACAAATGGCAACATATCTAAATGTTGCCAAATTTCTGTTTTCTGTTATAGCAAAAAAAACACACCATATGCATAAAGTTGGTATAGATATATTTCTTTTTTACCAGCAAATGAAAAAAAAAAAAAAAAATGTTCTCCACTCTCCAATCTCAATCTCCATAATAGTAAAAATTGTTTTTTATACAGCTGATGTTTAAGAAGAACTCTAACACAGATTTCAAATGAGCTAGATGATCTTCTATAGTCTTTGCTAAAACAATATATATATAAAAATACTAGCACTAAATGTCTCAATATGGTTTGAAAACATCTCATTCATGAGTGCCTGAAATGTAGAGGGTGCATTAGTAAGGCAAATGGCATCACCAGAAACTCATAGTGGCCCTTGTGTCCTAAATGCAGTTTTAGGAACATCCTCTTCCCTCATTGTAATCTGGTGGTAACCAGATCTTAAGTCTAGTTTTGAGAAAATGCTAGCCCCAGCAAGTTCATCCAACAATTCATTCACCACGGGTATAAGAAATTTATCCTTAATAGTAGCCTTATTTAAAGCTCTATAATCAATACACATTCACCAAATACCATCTGCTTTTCTAACCAGTAAAACAGGAGAAGAGAAAGGACTTTGGGCCTGGTCTAATGGATCCAACCTCTAACAATTCATTCACAATTTTCTCATTTTCAGATCTTTGGAAACGGGTACCTGTAAGGTTGTTTACACACTGGTGGAGAGCTCTCTTTGAGAATAATCTTGTGTTCATGGCCTCTTAATGGTGGAAGACCTGTGGGAGTCTCAAAGACCTGAGAATACTCCTCCAAGAGCTACTGCTAAGGTTCTGGTAGCTGAGTCAGTGGCATAGAGGAGAGAACTGGTGTTGAAATGTGTAAGATTAAGCCCTTTGTTGCACCGTTGGTGAAGAACTTAACACCATCTTGAAAAGTTGATTTTTCAGGTTGGACACCCCTTAACATCGCCTGCTTGCCTGAGGAAGTGAATTGCATAGTCAGCAACTTAAAATCCCACTTGATAACACCCAAAGTACTCGGCCACTGAATTCCCAAAACCACTTCACAACCCCAAGAGGAATGACATTAATCTCCACCATATATTTGATACCCTGCATCAAGAGTTGGACTCCATGACAGACACCTTTAGTCTTAACCTTTAATCTTAATAATTAGCCACTTTCACCTCCAAAATCTTAGAAGTATCAATTTGTAACTTCAACTTCATTGCCATAGCAGTGTCCAAGAAATTGTGAGTACTCCCTGAATCTAACAGAGACATTACCTCTTGATCTTTAATTTTGCTCGACCCTCACAGTGTTTGGAGATGGATTTCCCACCAAGGCATAGAGTGTAATCTCAGCCTTGTCGTCTTGTTCTACTAGCTCTATCACCACATCACCATTGTCATCTAATTCTACCAATCGCAAACTGTGTGCATGCTCCACTTCAAACGCAGAGCCCTCCAACAAAAACAATTTTTTCTCCTTTGCATTTATGGCCAGTGTGCCATTTCTCATCACAATTGTAACGCAATCCTTGCTTTCTTCTTTCCTCCATTTGGGCACTTGTTAACCTTTGAAGAGGCAATCTTACCTTCTGTTCAGACTTATTTTCAATCTTGGGCACTCTTAACATTGAGGGCTTGCTGGGATCAAAAGAAGCCTTCAAGCTTTCTTGCAACTGATCAAATACTCCTGAATTTTGGCTAAGCCAAAAGCTTCATTCAGAGACTTGGGTGCCAACATCCTCACAGGAAGATGTATCTCATCCTTTAACCCACTCAAGAAGCAACTGAGTTTATGGGTTTCTGACAAACCTGTGATCCTGTTTGATAAAGCCTCAAATTGACTCTTGTAAACCACTACATTAGATGATCGTTTAAGCCTTGTTAAAGCTTCCATTGCATCATCATAGGCTGTAGAGCCAAAGCGAATCTGTAGATCTTTATTGAAAGCATCCTAGCTTGTGAATATTCCAGCATTCTCACATCTTGAAACCACACCAACGCTTCCCCATCCATATGATAAGAAGCCAACAAAATTCGTTGTTGCACTGGGGTATTGTAGTAAGAAAAATGCTGAGTAACTCAGTACCTGACTCGTAGGATCTTCCCTTGGAATCTTGAAAAATCAAGCTTCAAGGTTTTCCTGGATTCACGAAAAAAGATTCTGCAGTTGTTGAATCATTGGTTGCATGGTGATCCCTAGGTACAAATTGTCTTTGATCTTCTGCTTCAATGATCTTCTGCATAAACTGGTTGAGGGATTGCAACAGTTTCTGGATTTATTGTAAAATGATATCATGTTGATCAGTAACTTTGGCTAAAGCTGTGATCTTTTCTGAGTTGTGGGAGGCCGGTCGAGCTTCAGCCATGGTGATAGGATGATTTAGCTCTGATACCAAATGTTAAGATCTCCAGCTGATCTCACAAATCTTAGGGATTGAATGGAGAAGATTAAAGGGAATATGAGTGGGCTACTTCGAGGGAACCTAGTCCTCCATGAGAAGAATAGGGATAGAGATGGAAACTGAGTATTCATTTTATTTCTTGATTGATTCCCATTACAATGCTACTGTTCTCTACAATGCAATTGTCGTAACTAACTGTTCAACAGTTATTTCCTTCCCTAACAGCCTTGCTAATTCCCAACTATCCATATGTGAGAAATCCCACTATTCACATGGACAATTAGGAGTTAGTTAATTGAAGGTATAATCTACTACATTACAATTATAAGGGTAAACATTACAACAAGAATCTAAGTACAAACTCCACATGGCATTCCAGCTCGGCAGCTAGGCTTCATAGCAATAACTGTTGTGCCCTAACACACTATAATAGGAACAATAGTATAGCCAGATGTGCCATCAAGGCTGATTTGAGGAGTGCCTATGATTCTCTAGATTGGAACTTTATTCTTATGTCTGCTATCTGCCGGCTTCCCTACCAAATTTGTGCATTGGATCAGGGTTTGCATTACTCATCCCAGATTTTCTGTTAGCCTAAATAGTTCTTTGGTGGTATATTTCCAAGGAGGAAAAGGTTTGAGACTGGGAGATCCCTTGTGCCCTTATCTCTTTGTGATTTTATCAAGGTTGGTCCACTCTAGGGTACAAGGCTTCAATAATTTCAAGTTCCATCCCCACTGCAAGGAATTGGGGCGCACTCATCTCAGCTTTGCAGATGATCTTCTAATGTTTTCTGCTGCTGACCTGCCTTAACTTAATCTCCTCAAAGATGCCTTGCTGGATTTTGGAAAAATCTCAGGCTAGGCAGTAAATCCAAGCAAGAGTGAGGTGTTTTGTGCCAGTATCCCTGCGTTTATTTTTTTTATGCTGAATTGCTAGTATCCCCGCTGCCTCAAAGCTGGAGGGGCTGATCCTATGACCAAGATGAAGATGATGCTGTATAAATATATAACTAATCACAGTCCGGAAAGTACATTGCTGGAACTAGGATGACAAAAATTAAAACTTTAGACAATATTTTAGTACTTACTCATACCAAATAGGTATTTGACTTTACAATACACAAATACACAATGTATTTTATTTAGCTACATGCCTTAAATATAATTGTATCAGAATCACTAAATAATAATCATGTATTATTTTCACAAAAATACTGAATTTGATGTGATTTTTATACAATTTGAATAATTTATTTGTAATATCATTATCTTTTATGAGATACTATTATGCTATAACCTTTTTTTTTTTCTTTCTTTTTTCGGGTGGGGGCATTCGTATTTTTTTAGGAGCCAAGCTATTAAAAACTTTTAGTTTGAAGAAAAACGCATATAAACTATTTTAAGAAAATTTTCTTCGTAAAACATTTTACAATGAAATACACAAATATTAAAAGTTGTTTGTTTTCAAATGTTATGCTACTGGAAATATTACGTAAGTGATTTAGTATTAGCAGAAGATGTTGCATTGTGGGTTAAGAACTTAAGATGAATCCGAGGACTCCTCTCTGGTTTTTCCTAGACAAACATCAGCCTCATTCTATGGTCATTATCTCATTGACAAATTTCTCCATTGGGTAGCCAACATTATTGACATGCTCCAGATTACAAGAATTTCCAAAATGGTAATAATAATTACAAAAACATAAGATTATAGTTATTGATTGATTTGATTATATTCCATTCCAGTAACACCAACCAAAAAAAAAATGGAGACAAAAAGGTGAAAACCCCCTAATTCCACCTCAGAAAATTCCAGGTCATTTCAACCCAATATCGGCCACAACTCTCTCTCTCTCTCTCTCTCTCTCTCTCTCAACTATGATTTCTCACTTTTCTATTTTCCTCTACGTTTTACTATTCTCTCTCTGGCTTTCTCTCTCTCTCTCTCTCTAAAGAATCTAAAGTCTCTTGCATCAATCTCTCATCCCCTCCTTCTAAAAGACAAACCGACATTTATTTTAAAATAATATAATATAAACTTTTTAATCTAAGATTTGTTATATATACGATAATAATAATAATAATAATAACTCATGTATCAAATTGACACATGTATCAAAACAACATTCAAAATGTTGAGTAAAATGCACACAAATAGTTTGATAAAATTCCCGAGTGTTTTGCTTTTATTCTAAACTCATTTTGTACAGTTTTATATGAAAAATGATATGTATAATTCTTTCTATAGTACTTACATGGCCTAGCTAATTGCCTAAAGGTAAAGGAGTTCAATATCTACATTGGCCACAGCCTCTCAGCCACGCTTCATATCATTGGGTATTTTCTCCTTCAGCTTCATGCTGTATCTTTTTTCTTCATTTTTTTTTTTTTTGAGATTCATATTGATAGCATCACTATTGTTTGTTTGTTTAGACCCCTTATAAATCAGATTAGTTTAACCTAATAAATTAGCCAAGTAATTACTTAGGTTTATTATTTAAATCTAGGTTAAAAGCATTCAACCATATTACTTAGTACGGAAAAGTAAATAAGATAATATATGATGACTCAGAAAAACTAATAAAACCAACCATTTCAAACAAAGTGAAAGGGAGGACAGTCACGCCAAAAGACAAACAAATGAAGGTAAATTGTGGTGTGGTGTAGGTTTTGTCTTGCACAATCTCCTACTTTCATATAAAAATTAAATATAAGAAAACAATTCTATAATACATTTATTTATATAATAAACAGATA
>NW_027070251.1:91664-105598 GCF_002906115.3 Quercus suber
TGTGTGTATATATATATATTACCTAGATTTATTTATATAGGACTCCTCGTTTTATACATTGAATTAACTCATTTGGCACAAAAATTAAAAAATTTCGATTAAATGGGACATATGGCGCAAAATTAAACTCTAATTGAAATCCAATTTTTATACTAAATTAATTCACTTGGCACAAAAATTTAATTTAGATTAGTAAGTCAAATGCCCGTGAGGATTAGGAAGAGCAAAAAACGAGTGAACATCCAACCTCAGGCGGAAGACATTCTTCTACACACAGGGGCGGAGCTAGGAATTTTTGTATGGAAGAGCAAAGTTATGGCACTAATATATTTATCAAAACAACCCCCCCCCCCCCCCCCAACGCACATATACACACACACATGCACACTTTTTTTATTATATGGGACACATATATACACACACACTTTTTTATTTGATAAGTTATATATATACACATACCTAGCAGAAAAAAAAAAAGTATTTTCAATCAAAATTATGTTTGATGACAATCTTTCATAAAATGAAATTCATTTTACCATTTTGTGAAATTCTTAAAAAGTTTCATTTTCAATACAATTTATCAAATTTTTTACTAAAGTAAGTAAAAAAAAAACTTTTAATTGAACTAATGAAAATTTTAAAAACATGAATGATCTAAAACTTAGAGGAATAAGTTAAGCTCTGAACATATTTAAAACTATCTTACTCTAACTCATTATATGTCAATTAAAGAGACATTTCATGTGTAATTTTAGTGACAAATTTTTTTTTAATGAGTCAATAACTTGTTAATTGCCATATAACAAGTTGAAAAATGTAGATTCAAACATGTTTGATGCTAAATTTTATCAAATATTTAACAGATATAAGAGTACATTTTACTATAAAAAATAAAGTTACATTTCTATAACTATTAGACCAATTATTTTTTTTAAAGTATCATTAGACTAATTCAAATATTTAGAGACTAACTTTTATTTTTGTAGACTAAATTTTGAAAATATTAAAATAATTATATATATATATATATATTTCAAAATTTGGGGGCATGGTCCACCCACCCTATTGCATAACTCCGCCCGTGTCTGACTGCACATTGATTAGAAATGCGTTAAACGATAGAGCATGCCAACCTTTTCTTGTGCCTCAATGTGTTCCACTACGTTTCTATTCATTCCGTGTTGGAATGGCCATTTTGTTGTCCTTCGTTTTTAGTGGTAGTGGAGGAAGAAAAAGTGAGAGATAGACATACAGAAGAATAGAAAAATGAAGATTCATTGATAGGGATTAGGGAGCATTGGAAAGAAAAAAAGTAGTAAGAATAGAAAAGCAAGCCGAAAGAAGATATGCTTTTTGTTTTTTTAATTGTGGGCATTCGGTAGAAATTCTAACCTTCTTTTTTTTTTGCTAAACAGAAATTCTAACATTTTGGTAAGGTTTCAGTGTCTTCCCCTTATGCCGATTAGAAAAAAAGATAAGCCAAATTTGGCGAAATATTTTCCCTTTATGACAAACCCATGAACCCGACAAGGCGACAACCAACATCACCTGATTTTAGTTGTCGGGTGATGTTAGGTGTCAGGTTCATCCCTGGCTGGTCAATGGTGGGTTCCGTTCTTTCCCATCTAAAATGGTCGGGTCATGTTTGAGTTGGATACAAACGGGCCCGTAAACACTCCTACTAATACCATACTGACAATAGTAAGGCATTTCTAGCGAGGAGTAATACTATGGTCAAAATTATTTCATAATATTTTTATAAAATGTTGACGTGGTCAACTATTTTTTATTTTTATGTAAACCTATCATTAATATAATTTTTCATTTAAAAATAATTACTCATCACATCAGCAGTTTGTAAATAATTTGCAAGCTCTACGTCTTGCCTATCACATGAGTCTGCAAGTTTGCTATGGCATTAAAAGACCACCACGACGTTTAGTGTGGTAATCATTTCACAAGTATAACTGTTTGTAAAGTGTGGGAGAAATGACCGGAATTTAAATTTTCAGAATGATACTTCACATATATATACACTTGTATTAAATTATAGTAGAATTTCTATATTTGTAAATAATAATAATAATAAAACAATCGGCTACAGGTGGCCTGATGAGATACGTCTCCTCTCACCTCGTACATTTGATTAGCGTTGTCCTTAAAATCAAACTGCCATAATTAGATTCTCGGCGCAGTAAAGGCCCTAGCCACATTGCTACCCTTGTTCTTAACAAGAAATGGAATTCCCTTTTTCTCCCAACTCACCAAACTACAGCCATAATGCTCCTAAAAGTTAAAAGATAAAGTTTAGTTACAAAATTGATCGTAGCCTTAAGTTACAAATTCACTCAATATCTCTTTATTGGAGGTGAATTTTGACAAATCCATCATTGGATTGCATCTTCTTTATATATCCTCCATGTTTGCAGAATTTTAAGAAAATTAAAAATCAATAGCTATGTCATCAATAAATTTTTAAATTGCAAGTTTTTGTAATTTAAAATTATGCATAAAATAAAATATAAGATTATAGATTATATAGTAAATGATATCTAATTGACACAAAAATTGACATGTGCATTAAGAGCGTAAAGAACATGTAATTCAATAATTATATTTTCAAAATATGCAGTAATATTTATTTTATTAAGTGAGTTTGTAGTCTAAGGCTACAACCAATTTTGTAGCTAAACTTTGTCCAAAATTAAATTTAGTTGAGAAAATTTTTTATTGTTTTTTTTTAAATAAATAAAAACCTTTATTTTTGTGGGCTTAAAAGCATCCTTGACTAGATGTGGTGACTGGTATGTGATCTCAGTGTGTATATGAATGACTAAGTTTTTTATTTTTTATTTTTGATAACCAGTCAATTCATTAAACTAAGCAGAACTACAAGAGGAACCCCAATCTTGCCTATAAGCTTGCAAGATAGGGGGAAGCAAATCATAGTCAGTGCACAAAAAACCTGCCTTAAGAGCAACATCATATTTAGCAGTTGAGTGAGTTGCTAAGTTCAGATCTCTCTTAACCCAACAAAACTTACAATTATCAAAAAATACACTCAAGATAGCAGTATCCCAAATGATGGAGGAAATGGACCAATCGGATGGTTCTTCCGCCTTGGACAGGGCATCTAAACATATTTTTGAATCTCCCTCCACAACGACGTTGCTCCAATTTTCATCTTTGGCCAAGTTTAGAGCCCACAGAATTGCAGCTGCTTCGGCTTGAGTAGGAGAGTATAGATCATGAATTTTAGTCCATACCTTTAACACCTCACCACACTCATTTCTTGCTACCACAGCTAAGGAGGTGAAAGCCTGTGAGGCAACAGCATCCACATTTAGTTTTATATAGTTTCTTGGAGGGGGCATCCATGAAGTTAATTCCTCACTTCTATCTTTGTCATGCTTTTGGTCCAAAGCCAAAAGATATTCATTTACGCTGTTTTTTGCATTGCACATGGTAGAAATAATGTTCACCTCATTGCCATTATGCCGAACCTGATTCCTGAGGGGCCAGATAGCCTCCATGGTTATTGCCATTTGAAGTGTGCTCAGCTCATCCAAGTTCAAGACAACTTTGAGGATGTCTTTATTTAATGCAATATTCATTTTGTCAGTTCTTATGCCCCAACTACATCCAAACCAGATGGCCCTTGCTACTTGGCAATGAAAAAAATAAATGAGTTGTTGTTTCAGGTTCACTCCCACAAAACACACAGTTTGGATCAGATGTCCCTATTCTTAATGCCAGGTTGTTTTTTGGTTGGTAGGACATTGGACCAAATTCTCCAAAGAAGCATTTTGATTCTATCATGAGCTTTGATCTTCCATATTTTTTGCCACTGAACTGTGGAGCTTCCACAAGCAAGGACTTGGTTAGCCTTATAAGCAGATTTCACAGAAAATGCCCCTTTTCATCCGGGACCCAAATAAGCTTATCAACTCTGCTCCTCAAAGGAATATGAATTTTTTTAATAGCTTCAACTGACTCAGAATTAAACAGCTCATTAAGAAGAGGAAAATTCCAGCAATGGTCCTCAGTAGAAATCAAATTTGAAACCATCAAAGGGTTTCGTTGAGTTGAGTCATCCTTTGGATATGGTTTAAACCCATCTAGCCATGGAATCCATGGGTCCTCCCATACACTAATTGAAGCACCATTTCCAACAAAAATAATAATAATAATAAAACAATCGGCTACAGGTGGCCTGATGAGATACGTCTCCTCTCACCTCGTACATTTGATTAGCGTTGTCCTTAAAATCAAACTGCCATAATTAGATTCTCGGCGCAGTAAAGGCCCTAGCCACATTGCTACCCTTGTTCTTAACAAGAAATGGAATTCCCTTTTTCTCCCAACTCACCAAACTACAGCCATAATGCTCCTAAAAGTTAAAAGATAAAGTTTAGTTACAAAATTGATCGTAGCCTTAAGTTACAAATTCACTCAATATCTCTTTATTGGAGGTGAATTTTGACAAATCCATCATTGGATTGCATCTTCTTTTTATATCCTCCATGTTTGCAAAATTTTAAGAAAATTAAAAATCAATAGCTATGTCATCAATAAATTTTTAAATTGCAAGTTTTTGTAATTTAAAATTATGCATAAAATAAAATATAAGATTATAGATTATATAGTAAATGATATCTAATTGACACAAAAATTGACATGTGCGTTAAGAGCGTAAAGAACATGTAATTCAATAGTTATATTTTCAAAATATGCAGTAATATTTATTTTATTAAGTGAGTTTGTAGTCTAAGGCAACAACCAATTTTGTAGCTAAATTTTGTCCAAAATTAAATTTAGTTGAGAAAATTTTTTATTGTTTTTTTTAAATAAATAAAAACCTTTATTTTTATGGGCTTAAAAGCATCCTTGACTAGATGTGGTGACTGGTATGTGATCTCAGTTTGTATATGAATGACTAAGTTTTTTATTTTTTATTTTTGATAACCAGTCAATTCATTAAACTAAGCAGAACTACAAGAGGAACCCCAATCTTGCCTATAAGCTTGCAAGATACGAGGAAGCAAATCATAGTCAGTGCACAAAAAACCTGCCTTAAGAGCAACATCATATTTAGCAGTTGAGTGAGTTGCTAAGTTCAGATCTCTCTTAACCCAACAAAACTTACAATTATCAAAAAATACACTCAAGATAGCAGTATCCCAAATGATGGAGGAAATGGACCAATCGGATGGTTCTTCCGCCTTGGACAGGGCATTTAAACATATTTTTGAATCTCCTTCCACAACGACGTTGCTCCAATTTTCATCTTTGGCCAAGTTTAGAGCACACAGAATTGCAGCTGCTTCGGCTTGAGTAGGAGAGTATAGATCATGAATTTTAGTCCATACCTTTAACACCTCACCACACTCATTTCTTGCTACCACAGCTAAGGAGGTGAAAGCCTGTGAGGCAGCAGCATCCACATTTAGTTTTATATAGTTTCTTGGAGGGGGCATCCATGAAGTTAATTCCTCACTTCTATCTTTGTCATGCTTTTGGTCCAAAGCCAAAAGATATTCATTTACGCTGTTTTTTGCATTGCACATGGTAGAAATAATGTTCACCTCACTGCCATTATGCCGAACCTGATTCTTGAGGTGCCAGATAGCCTCCATGGTTATTGCCATTTGAAGTGTGCTCAGCTCATCCAAGTTCAAGACAACTTTGAGGATGTCTTCATTTGATGCAATATTCATTTTGTCAGTTCTTATGCCCCAACTACATCCAAACCAGATGGCCCTTGCTACTTGGCAATGAAAAAATAAATGAGTTGTTGTTTCAGGTTCACTCCCACAAAACACACAGTTTGGATCAGATGGCCCTTGCTACTTGGCAATGAAAAAATAAATGAGTTGTTGTTTCAGGTTCACTCCCACAAAACACACAGTTTGGATCAGATGTCCCTATTCTTAATGCCAGGTTGTTTTTTGGTTGGTAGGACATTGGACCAAATTCTCCAAAGAAGCATTTTGATTCTGTCATGAGCTTTGATCTTCCATATTTTTTGCCACTGAACTGTGGAGCTTCCACAAGCAAGGACTTGGTTAGCCTTATAAGCAGATTTCACAGAAAATGCCCCTTTGTCATCCGGGACCCAAATAAGCTTATCAACTCTGCTCCTCAAAGGAATATGAATTTTTTTAATAGCTTCAACTGACTCAGAATTAAACAGCTCATTAAGAAGAGGAAGATTCCAGCAATGGTCCTCAGTAGAAATCAAATTTGAAACCATCAAAGGGTTTCGTTGAGTTGAGTCATCCTTTGGATATGGTTTAAACCCATCTAGCCATGGAATCCATGGGTCCTCCCATACACTAATTGAAGCACCATTTCCAACAAGGTAACAAGCACCCTTAGCAATAAGGGTTTTGGTTTTCTCAATTGCTTTCCAAGTTGGGGAAGCATTTTTAGAAGGTTCACTTTGAATCCAATTCTCTCTCACCTTGTATTTGCTTCTCAGAAGGTTCATACACAAACTGTCCCAATTTGAAGCAATCATCCAAGCAAGCTTAGCCAAAAGAGCTTCATTAAAATCCTTACTCTTTCTGAATCCCAACCCTCCAATTCCTTTAGGTAGACAAAGTTTTTCCCAAACCACCCAAGCCAAATACCTTCCATTTGGGTTTTTTGGATTCCACCAAAATTTCCTAGTCAAAGCATCTAACTTTTCACACACCTTAGTGGGGATGTCAAAAGTAGACAATGTGTATGTAGGTAACGCTTGAGCCACTGTTTTAATTAGGGTGGATCTTCCCGCCCAAGATAAAGTCTTACTTCTCCACCCATTCAGTTTGGCTTCCAACCTCTCTTGTAAGAACTTAAAGTCCTTTGCTGGAGCCTTGGTAAGGAATAAAGGAGCCCCCAAGTAAATAGAGTCTGTTTTAAGACTTTTCATCTATAAAATATGTTTTATGCCCCTGCAAATCTGCTGGTGTGTGAGCTTGGAGAAAATAATCCCTGATTTTGCTTTGTTAAGCATTTGTCCAGACCACCTACAATATTTTTCCAAGCATTCATTAATGGCATTAGCTTCCTTTCGACATGCTTTTGAGAATAAAACAATATCATCCGCATACATTACATGTGTGATGGGAGTGCTGCCAATACTAGCCTTAACCCCACTAATATTCTTCTCCATAAAATCCTTCTCCAATATTCTTGAAAGGACTTCTTGGCATAATATGAAAAGGTAAGGGGATAAAGGGTCCCTTTGCCTTAACCCTCTTTTAGGTCTAAATTGCCATATCTTTTCCCCATTTAATAGTAACTCAAAGGATACTGTTGATACACATTCAAGTATCCAATTCACAAAATTTTCATCAAACCCGAAGTTCTTGAGAACTACTTGGAGGAATTTCTAATTCACTCTATCATAAATCTTTTGGAGATCAATTTTGATAGCCATTAACCCAGATTTTACTTTTCTTGTCTTAAAACTATGAAGCATTTCATGGACAATAACTTGGTTTTCGGCAATCCATCTTCCTGGAATAAATGCTGCTTGTGTAGGGGATATAATTTTATGCAAAATATTCCTCAATCTAGACACTAACAGTTTAGTAATAATTTTATATACAACATTACATAAACTAATAGGTCTATAGTGATTAAATGACGTTGGACTTTGTGATTTAGGAATAAGAACAATAAAAGAGTTATTTACCTCATCTGTCTTTCTCCCTGCTTGAAAGAAAGATGTGACAGCTCTTGTAACGGACTCCCCCACAATTGCCCAATATTTTTTGTAGAATAGAACAGGAAAGCCGTCAGGTCCTGGGGCTTTTAGAGATTGCATATGGAATAACTCCTTCTTGATCTCAAACTGAGTTGGAATTCTGCATAACTCAGTATTTTCTTCTTCAGTGATGCATGGTGTGATTAGGTTATCCAAATTTTCTGGAAAGTCCACTTCCTCTTCATTACATAAAGTCATGAATTTTTCCACAAAATGCTTTTGAATCTCCCTTTTGTCTGTGATCCATTCCCCAGCATCATTCTTTACTGCATCAATTGAATTACTTCTTCTCCTTATGATGGTAGATAGATAGAAAATTTTTGAGTTCTTGTCCCCCTCCTTGAGCCAAACTTCTTTGGATTTTTGTTTCCAGAGAATTTCATTTCTCAGGAGCCACTCGTTTAGTTCAGCTTGGAGATGTGCTTCCTTTCTACAGTTCTCTTCCGTGCAATCCTTTTTTTGTATCTCTTGGATTTTGGTTAATAGCACGTCTATTCTCCTTTGGCAGTGACCAAACACTTCTCTGTTCCACTTCTTTAATGCCAATTGAGCGTATAGTTGTTTCATGCATAATTTTAAGAAATCTCAGCCCTTCACCTCTTCTTTCCAAGCTTCCTCAATAATTCCGAAGCACTTTGTATCCCTTGTCCAGGCAGCCTCAAATCTAAATGGCCTAGGCAGGTAATGATTTGCTGGCTGTGTGTCCAAAAGGATGGGGCAGTGATCATAATTTATGGCACCTAGATGTTGAATGGTTCTCCAGGACATGCTAGAAATACCCCTGTCCAGCTTCTCCCTTAATACATTTTTTCCCCATCTCTTTTTCCTCCATGTGAACTTACTTCCAGAGAACCCCAAATCAATTGCTCCCAATTCAAACAGAATGTCCTTCAAAAAATTAGGAGACTTAGAACACCCAGCTCTTCCCCCATCCTTTTCTTCACTATCCATAACAATGTTGAAGTCCCTAAAGCAAATCCAAGGCTTTTGAAATGTCTCCAATAAAGCATAAAGGTTCTCCCAAGCCTTTCTCTTCTTGGCTGCATAAGGGGGTCCATAAAATCCAACCAAATACCAGTCTCGACCAGGATCCAAAATCTTAACCGCAATCAAATACTTATTAAACTCCACCATTTCAATTTGCACATTGTTCTTCCACATTAAACATAATCCTCCTGCTCTACCCTTCGCCTCTATTACCACATTTTCATTAAAACCCACCCTTCTCTTTACATATTCCATACGTTCTTCATTTGCTTTTGTTTCACACAAAAAAAAAATTATATTTGGCTTATGACCTCTATTTTGAGCTCTGAGGGCTCTCACCGTTGAGGCATTGCAAATGCCTCTACAATTCCATCCTAAAGGTCTCATATCAAAAACCCAATACCCAACCAATACACGGCCAATACACCCAATACATAGCCAATACACAACGAAAATACAACCAATACACAGCCAATACACAGTCAATAAACAGCACAACCCTTCTATTACAGCAGCCCAATACACAGCCAAATAGCTTAATAAAATCAAAACCCACAACAACAAAGCTCGGGCCCAGAGGAGCAACGATTTACCTTGCATGTATCAATGGTTGTCGGACTGAAGACCATGAGGATGGCAATAAAAGCACCACCAAACATAGTAGCTATTAGCCCCACTTGGGGGTTGAAAAGTGACCAATGCCAGCCACAAGAAAACGCCCCACAAACAGGGCAGAAGAGACCCACAATAGCATTGGGAGACCCACTCCAGGCCGAAGCACACAGGCTGCGTGTGACCCGCTGAGATGGGTAGCCCAGCCCACCAAAGAGGTAGATAAGGCTACACTTCAGAGCACAGCTCATGAAATGCAGCAGAAAAGCCTCGAGCGTACAATAGCCAGGAACTCCTATTGTGCACCGAGAGAGAGACGTATATGAATGACTAAGTAGATAATTAGATAGTAGACACAAACACAATCAATACCCATATATAAGTTTTCTAAAATTTAAATTTTAAAAAAAAAAATCCCTATATAAGGTCCACAGTCTCCTTCCTTGTTATTGAACTACTTGTTCTAAAGCTTTAAAAAATTCAACAAAGCCTCAATTTTTCTGTGCGATTTGTTTGGCCAGTTGGGAATTCCACTTAGGATTTGACGTTCAAGCCGGTCCAATAATTTCTCTAGCCAATTTTATGACCTTGAGAAGCAAAAAATATCGCCAGTGTCTTTATTTCCAAGTGTGATACATGGACCCAACGGAGGAATGGTCGTAATACAAAAACTTCTTCTGATTGTGGCGAATTTGGATTTGGTCAATCTACAGTGTCAACTTAATTTTTGGAATGGTACCAAGCTTGAAGTTGATTGATGTGGTCTGTTTTGTGAAGAATTTTTGTTAGACTTGTGTTTATTTTCAGAGGGTTAAATTTGATTACGGATTTGTTTAGGATCTGTTTTTTTGTTGAAACTGAAAACTTTTTACTGAAAGTACTGTAGATAAAGGTAAAAGTTAACTAAAATAGTACAGTAAGACACATGAATAGTAGCAAAAATAAGTTGGCAAAATTAATCATACCAAACAGACACTACATTGTAGCTTTTGAGACCATGCATACCATTTTGAAGTTTATTTCTAAGGTTGGTATGTTATTATTTTGAATCCTTGATGTGACTTTCGGAATGTTAAAACTTTAAGTTTGTTGACTTAATTTTCCTAAGTTGTAAGACAGAGCCTATTGTTTTTTAATTTCCTAAGTTGTAAAACAAAGCCTACTTTTGTTAGAGATGATACATCTCTTTTTCATTAACCCTATGCTTGTGATGGAATTGAGATTATTCAATGAAATCCACCTTTAGTTTTTTGTGTGCATTAGTTATATTTTGAGATTATTCAATAACAAATTGTAGTTTGTGATCACTTTTTTTTTTAATAAAAAAAAAACCTTGTTAATGCCAACCCACCCAACCCACCTAACCTACCGATTTGAAATCATCAAAATATGTAACCAATCCACCAGATTTAGACTTGGGTGAGTCGGTGGCAAATTGGAATTTTCCCAACCCACTAGTGGTGGATTAGATAGAAATATTGGTCTTTACCCGCCCAATCTGACCTGCGCACATCCCTACTACGAATACATCTCTACAAGTTAAAATTTTTAACTTGCACATACAAAACCAAAATCATTTTTTATTTATTTATATATTGTATTACGGATAAACCATTCAATTTGTATTTTTGTCAACATTTTGGGATAGGGATATCACCAAAGGACAGAGTTGTTCCGTTCAAAGCCAGAGAGCAAGGACAAAGATACAGTTAATACATTGAACAAGTTTTGGCTACTTGCAATGACACCAATGGTAAGAATAAAATTGATATGTAGGAAGAAAATGGAGAACTAAATAGGTGATTAACCCATTTAAAGAACTAAAGTGCATGTTTGGTACATTGTGTAAATTACATTAGGGATATTAATCTTTATTATTAAGAATAGAAGATGTACGGTGCATCGCCCCTGGGCCCATTTGGACATCAAGCCCAGATTGCGCAAATTGGCCCAGGGTTGCTAACTCCCTCGTCAGAAGCTAGGCTTAACGGCCGCCAGATTAGCCGGGCATGAATCAAAGGGGTAAGGTATGGTCCCGTAGGGCCCAAGTACATTTGGGCCTAAAGTTCCGACGTAATGGGGCTGCCTAGGGCCTTGATCTAGGCCCATATGAACGGCGAGTTTATGTGTTTTCACTTGACCCTTACTCGGGGGAACTTTACCGAGCAATGAAACAGGAATTGCGTTTGAGCATGTTCTCATTTGCATACTCAGAAACACCCAGAAACCCCACTGCCGGGCATGTCTTCTGGAGTGGGAACCAAGTTCTAATGCCATTTTCACCATATTCTAGTCCCACCTAACCTCCCACTTACGATTGATAACATTGGACCTTGCATTACACTAACCAGGGAGGTAATCATAGCCTCTCTACTAATCTTAGGGTATAAATATGAGATATGGAAGAGAGAAAGGGGGTTGGAAAATTTTGGAGACAGGACTAAGGAGAGAGCTTGATTCAGACAACAAGAGAGAGAGAGAGAGGGAGAAAAGTGATCTCATTGGGTCTCAGTGTTGAGAACGACCCAGTGTAGGAAATCCAAGCCCACTCTACAAATAAGTTGTCGACCCAAGTGAGCCCCAGCCCAGTGGTCTTGCCTATAGTGCACACAGAAGACATTGTAATTGAATATTTATTACTATCCATAAGTTTATGTATTACACATGGAAAACTAGTAAAAGATAATGTATGAAGAAAATTTATATTTTTGAAAATGTATTAGTTTTAAAACCTATTGTTATATTCACTAAGGAATAACTATTACATCTATTTTAAAAATAAATAGTTATTCTTCAATTTAAAGAATAAGTATTCCTATGTAATAACTAATCCATATAATTAATAAAGATGCAACCAAATAACTGAATTGCTATAACATATTGATGGGACTACAATACTCATGACTCGTCCATAAGGCTCGTCCACATCCAGTGCAGGCCTATTAAAATGCTCGTCCAGGATGAGATCGTCCTGGTGTTGTCCTAGTCAATCTCGTCTTGGGAAGCACGTCTTAGACAGACTTGTCCTGGGTAAAATCATGACTCTTCACTACGAACCGTTGCCAGCAACGGTTAAAGAAAATAGAGCCGAGCAATATAACTTCCATAGCAGTTATGGAAGTTATCTCCAAATTTTCTGGGCTTTGCAACAACGGGGGAAGTTACATAAAAGAAATAACCGCCTATACACGCTATATAAGCATCCTACAAGAAGGTAAATGGATTGAGTTCTTTCTTCCAAGATACTTAGAATTACACAAAATACTGACTTTGCCATCGGAGGTTTCTTGGCCGGCCTCCACCGGTCTCCTCTGATTTTCTTGTTTGTTTTTTCAAAGTTCCCCGACAGCTTTTTGATCGTTAGCGCTCGAGACTTTCAGCCCACTGATTTCTGAAGAACTTTTTCATTAAGAGAGCTACTACAACATACAAACATACCCTAAGATATAGAGGTTAAATGTGTTGGACCTTTCCTTACAATATATATATATTTATTTATTTATTTATTCCGTCTCATTTTGTTTCTCCTGTACGCATCTCCACGTAGAGACAAAACCATGATTTAAACTTAGGGGGCCAAAGCCTTAATAATAATAAAAATTTGTAAAATCCAACTAGCATATATTTAATGTTATGAAAACCTCAACAAAAAAAAGAAGAAACAAAATAATCATTTTTAATATATTTTAACTTAGTCATCTAAAAATAGAATTCAACATTCTTTTAAATAACAAAAATCATCTATAGTTGATTTTGTACTTAAATTTTGCAACAACCTCCCTTTCAATTAAAAAAATTAAAATTGAAAATTCTTTAAATAATTAATTTACAGAGTTCAATCCTATTTGAGTAATTATATTGATCCAATTACAATTCGAATAGTTTCTTTAACTTGTAAGGATACCAGACTTTATCCTATATATATAATTAAAAACTAATGTTTCCAATATTTCATTGGAATTACTTATTTAATTCATTAAGTGTTTCATCATTTCGATGTCTTACAATCATATTGAGTCAAACTTTAAAAAATGCATATATATTGGAAAATATTAAGAAAAGTGCTAAAACAGCTACAATTTTTTTTTTTTATAATTTTTTATAATTGATGATACACCAATTTATATAGTAAAATTTGTAAATACTAGTACGTGGCTACACACTCTAGATTTGCACCAATTTATTAACACAACTATTCAATTCCATAATGCCCTACATAAAATTAACGCCAATTTAGTAATAAACAACCAACAACAAGAAGAAACCGCTTCCACTTTGAGCACATTCAAACCCAACCCGATGCCATCCTTAGAAGCGCAATGTTTGCTACATGAAGAGTACCAAGACTAGCCGTTGCTTGCCAAGCCAACTGATGTCTTGCCTGGATTCTCTACTATAATCTGTATTTTTTTTTTCTTTCTTTTAGTTTTATTTCCTCGGGCTGCATGCTACTGTGCTGACTTTGAGTTATGCCACAATTCGTCCATGTGGCGAGTTTTCTTTCTTTGAGTTATATCTCAATTTCTTTTAGTTTTCTTTCTTTTAGTTTTATTTCCTCATTCTCAAAAGAAAAAAAAAA